>NW_028281799.1:0-21694 GCF_059751285.1 Brachycentrus maculatus
ATCATTACCAACAGGCGATTTCAAAGATAGAGGAGCATTATAAAAAGCAGATTGCCTCTGTGCAGAGCGAACATGGAGAGTTATAAAATAAAATGATTGAGCAGCTCGAAGAGATTGAGAAGCAAGTGCTCGTTCGGAAGAGGCAGTTCGAGGCCAAAGAAAGAGAGTATTTGAATACTATCGAGCATCTCGAGAATAAGCTGAAAGTGACAAATAAGAATCGGAAGGTGCTGGAAGTGACACAATAGAAGAGCAACCCGATTCTTAACTGCAAAATTCTTGACAATTTCAGCCCCAAAAACCATGCCATGACCAAGAACCATGTCACCACCAATGCAACCCATGTGCAAAGTGCCTATTTATTACAGGAGCGGCCTCTGAATGACACCAGTCGCAGAAAGCATCGTATATTCTAAAAGAATACATCCAATAGATCAATTAGCCCCAACAACAAAGTCCTCACCCCCAGGTAAATGTAAGATCAGCCATATCACAAGCAGACTAAAAGTGTCACTAAAATAGTATAACTAGATCGAATTGGCACAATCCCCATTACTCAAGATCACAGACGTGAGTAATACTTTCAAGGATCGCATAAATAAAGCAAAGGGATAGTGGAATTGCCCATTTCGTAAATCAACTCTGGCAGCTCGCACACTCTTTCAAAAGTCATCAACTAATACTCAAAGACTTCAGAGTATCGCTCGCAATCCCACTTCGAGCAAGAGCCGATGCCAAAGAATTACCCCGATCGGAGTAAATAAATTATTCGTGGGCAGAACCTCAAACAAAAGCCAGTCAATGATCATTTCGATCGCACTGGAAAAATAAAAGAAAAGGGTGGAAAATAAGCAAATGGGCAATGGTAAAATTTTCAGGACTTCAATGATAATGAGAGCTGCGGCAGCGAAGAAGATGTGTTTTTCTATCCCTAGCATATGCACGATCATGGGCCAGAGCCACGCGAAGTGTTCAGCTATGGGGATTCAAATTAGAAATAGAAGGGCATCATCGGATAATCTCAGAAACTGTATAGTCCGTTTGACTTGCAATGATCGACCATAAACTATTTATTATTAAATAGTGTCATGTAGCATATCCATAACAATGATTATAAATAATTCGATGCCAAAATTAGACTCGGCTTCGAAAATCCGAAGATAAGCAATCGCATCCTCAGCCATTAATGATGATAAACTAATTGGATCACAATTCGGTAACATATCCTTGTTTATTGATTTCCGTATTGGAATCGTCCTATGAGATTCTTGTGCTTTCGCTGGCGAATGAACCTCGATCTCTTTGCATCCAGATGATGTCAGGGATGTTCTAGCTTGGGTTTATGTGGTGCATTTAGCCTTTGTAACATGCAGATTTATCTATTTTGCGAATGAGTTTATAAAGCTTCGGGACTGTCCATTACTCGCTGATTATTGTCTTGAGTCCCGGACAGCATTGGAGTCTGAATGTTTCTCTCATCACTTGGAACTATCTCTGGCGCGATGGACTTGCACTTACTGCCAAAATGTCATCGTCAAGTGCATAAAAGGCAATAAAATCCCATTTATTCACATCTCCCATTATGTACATGGTATCATAGGCTTTCCGACAGCCAGCATAGAGCACTTTCTTCCCAAAGTACTCGTGCATTTCCACAGGAATATAGTGAAAAGGAACATTCTACCTTATCAAACAATTACTAATGCCATGATGTTGAATGCTGAAACATATCCCTGTTCATACGAAGTAATGTGATTCATGAGGTTAATCTATCTCAATCAAATTTGTACTCTGTCGTGTGTCATAAAAAACTCGAGGCTGCTGCAACCTCCCGCTGCGAATATTCTTTTGGTGTCGGTTCGAGAGTAAGGGTCAACAACTACGCGTTGGTTGAGTTTATCGTAATCAATATCGACGTACTTGCTAGCTTTTATGGCTTCCTACATTATTTTAATTTTACGGTGTTTCCTTCATATTCGGTAGGGAAGTACACAATGCCATTGGCACTTAACTCGTGAGTCTAATCGAACTTCATTTGCACTTTCGAGTGGAGATATTGTTTGCCTTTTATGGTGTGAGGGAGCAGAAAGTTGTTGATTTGAGGCAGTCCTTCTATTTGTAAGTAAAACTCGATTTATTTTTTGGTGTATTGGGCCAGCAATTACTGTGTGATGTCAGGCCCATAGATGTTAGCGAGCTTATTCTATTTGTCAAAATCGATGACTTTGAGCTTAATATCAGGAAATGATTCGCGCAGAGCCTCGCAAAACTACAACGATTCCGGATTGACTCCAATGACGATGAGGGAATCAACCTTATTCCTATTCAAATATTTCAAGAGCCTACGATGTTCAAGTTTGTCTTGAAATGGCATAAAGAAATTGGGTGCCATTTTCATCTTCTTGGGCTGGTAGACCTTGGTCACATCCTCAGTATATGTCAAATTCTACAGCGCCAATATCGATGGGACTGCGCCTTGAGCAATAAGTAATCCATCGAATTAGAGCTTGCTCCCATCTAAGAACTTCACGAATGGGAAGAATCGTTTGTTCACAAGCCGAAACATTTGATTTATATGATGAAATTAAATGCCATGCCATTTAAACCAATCTTCATCATGGTATCTGAGTTTCGAGTAAACTTTCTCTTCCAGCATTTATTCAAGATTCGATTAACTCCATTGCTGGCCTTCTATTATATCTTTTAGGTTTGGAATTACCCGGTGAAGTAAATCCTTTCTATAGGGGATCGAGTTTTAGTAATCGGTGTGCACCACATTGATCTACCCTCCATAATCGAATTGTTTCAATGCGTGTATGCACCCCATTGTGGCACTGTGATCGTTTCCTAAAATTAGAACTTTCTTCTGGTCGTTGAGATCTCGTAGTTAGGATTTTGGGCGGACTCTTTTTGGCAACTTGCTCGGATAGAAAAGAGTGACTTTGTTATCTTTCTCCTCGACGAAGAACCTTGCAAGGTTATCATATGCAGGCCCGAACTCCACTGCTCCTGTTTCGACATCGAAAGCGCATCCATGATGCGGACAGAGTAACTTATTGCCAAAAACCATTGCATCTTAAAATGTATACTAAGTGTGCTGCTTCTTGTCGATAGGTTCAGCGTACGAGCAGAACCCAGAGACAGCATACAGTTTGCCCTTAACTCTCACAATCAGGACCAAATACACCGTTGGCTTACCCTCTTATTGTGTGTCGATATGAACAAACCTAATCTATCCCTACTTAATGGACTTGCTTTAACATATAAACTTTTCTTGGATATCTTTGAGCATGTTTGTGGATTGATTTGATATGATTTGCTACACTTTTGATAGATGTTCGTCTTCGAGTCTGACATATTGCTGCTGGTAGGTAGTCTGAGCAAGGGCACAAACTGAAAATGCCAGCAATGGGTTCCAAATTGCCGATCGCTGAGTTCTAAATGCTGTAAATATCTTCCTGAACATTCCCACACCTGACGACGAAACTTTAGAATAAATGATAAATAGCCATTATCAAATTTAATCATTTAATCATCGCTTATTATTCTATGTGACGAAGCGATGTCAGAGAGTGAAGCTAAGCTATGTCAGATATGCAAATATAGATATGAGATAAATATATGCAAAGAATGTAAGGAATGAAATATTAGTATGTGCCCATATTTTTAAACCGAATTAAAATGCGTTGGGATTTCTAATAGTTCCTACTATGGCGACCCATCCATCATCACATCCATCATCACATCCATAATAAAGACATATAAAATAAAGGTGAAACAAAAAAATGTTCAATCACGAAAATTGAAGTACATAAATATCTTTATTTTAGCTTACACTTCTCTCATAATAATTATCTGATGCTACAATAATACAATTAGATTATAAATTGCTCCTGAGTTCATTCGATAGCTTATGATCAATAACTATAATCAATAGATCACAACAGAGTAGAGTAGACATAAATAGCAATGCTGCAATGGACATCGACCTCCTCATGGATAAAAAAACAGTATTTCAATGGCCTCCACTTATTCGATATTGCTTCCAGTAGCGCCAACATTAAATGCCCATATATCTATCTGTTCGGCATTCGGTTCGAAACTGCCAACTAAAAGTAGAAGGAACTTGCACTGGCTTTGTATCAGTCCATTATCTGGTTTACCTATCGTGAAAATATAATGTTTGATCAAGTCAGCGGCAATAACTCTAATCGGAACGAGCATCGGTAATCTAAACAAACAACTAAAAGTGATAATGATATCGGTTGGGGCTGCATGATCCGAGTCGGCCAGATGATGTTTGCACAGGCTATTCGGGTTCATGCAGGTCTAGCAAAATATTCAGATGAAAAATTTCTGAAGGAGGCAATTATCGACAATTTCGTCACATCAAAAGAAGGAAAATTCACGATCCAAAGAATCTGCGAAGTGGGGGAATAGAAGTTTCATAAGAAGATTGGCGATTGGTACACCCCCGCAGATATCGCCTACGTGCTTCAGGAACTGGCGGCACAGTAGAAAAAAGCCTGCGGCGGGCTGTAGCTCATCGTAACTAATGGGGAATTCTAAATAAATTCTGTTCTTGCCAAAATGTGGGACAACAAGCTGAAACCCATGAGACCCCTGCTACTCATCGTCCTGATTCGAATAGGCTTCCAGAAAGCAGAGGACCATCTACTGAAGAGTGTCGTCAGGATAATATCTGAAGAAACTTCATGCATGGGCATCCTGGGAGGCCGGCCCAGCAAAGCACATTACTTTGTCGGAGCCACTGACGACTCATTTATATACTTAGACCCCCATTGCGTGAAGAATGAAGAGGATATCTAATCTTTCCTGCCCCCGACCCTCTTCTCTATAAAACAGGACAAAGTAGACCCCTCGATGGCTGTTTGCTTCTATATCGACAGCCTAAAGGACCTGTTGAACCTGCATGCATATCTGGAGACTCTGAATGACTCGCCAATATATGCATACTCAGAAGGCAGCAACAAAATGGAGTATTACAAGTGCGAGGAGGAAGAAGAGTTTCAATAGTTAGAGTGATGCCTATGTGTCTGTCTATTGTTGAACTGACAGAATAAATAGTTAAAGTGATGTTTATCCATATATCCGTATCCATTTATCCCTCCATTCGTTAAACACAATCTCATTGGATCAAATATAATCAAAGAGTCATATCATTTGTCACTCAGATGAGAATTTGTGAATGTCCCCTTATGTTTCTTAACGAACTAATCAGCATCCCACTCATAATCCTCCAAATTACTTGCATCTAGATACTCATAAACAAATGCCTTATATTAATTGCCGAGCTCATCACATACATTTACTTCGATTTTATTGTATTCATCTCCTTAAAAATAATCCAATGAGTTTAGATGTTCCTGACTTAAATTCAAGTAGATCCTACCACGCACTTCAGAGTGCACTTTCTGTACAATACCTGGGTACACTCTATGCTTAACTTGTCTGCGAGCATAGCCCTTGAGCACAGCTTATTTTGAGAGATATTTATGATGAGATACGAGTGGCTAAATGACTTCAGGAAACATGAGAGTGCCATAAGTAAACACATTTGCCATATTCATCATTTTTGAACGTAATCAATGCATCAGATCAAACCAATAATCATCAATATTTCAATATAAATAAAGGTTGTTGTATAATTTATACAGGTACATCTATCATACACATTTATGCAGACAATTTACAGTATGAAGACACATCTATCATAGAAATTGGATGTGTTAATCGAGATTGAATGATATTGTGATAATTACTGTAAATGCACTGCTTAGAGTGTTTTTCCTTAAATTGGGAGGTTTTGAAAATTTTACTACTAGTATTTACATTCAAGCTACCTGAGCCAACGCTGTTCATAAAAAAACAGGTTTGGCCAGAGCGACCATAGCTGCAGTCTCACAATCCTATGATCGATGCTTACATGTAATATCAGAATATAATCATATACCTAATCATGTCGAAGTAATAGTAATTCATTGCCATCCCTATCCACAATCCACAGAAGTAGTCAGAATTCAACAAATAATAACCATAACCAAAGTAACAGAGTTAATTAGAACCATTTATCAACCCACTTTCTTAAGAAATGCTCACAGATATCAGAAACAGGCAATCCTCGTGTGAATCCATGAGAAAAAGCCTGTCCAAATCTCTCCGCTTCTCAAGCGAGCAAATAACAAACAAACAATAAAACAAATCTTCTCTCGATTTGGTCGCATCTGTCACGTGCCCAATATGCCTACTGATACTCTAAACTCCCTATTACTAATGCTCCGAGTGCTCTAATAATTTCTGTGTGAATTGCCTGGAGTCGTGGTGGGTTAAAAATGAGAAACAATGTGTCTTCAAATGTGAGAAACGTAAGATATTTGCTTATTCTTATAGCTGAGTTTAAATTAGTAAAAAGGTCGAATACACATAATGCTCTTTTGCAGGCTCTCAAGGTTAAATGTGAACATTGTGAAGCGGAGTTCTCTCTTACATAAATTGCCAACCATGTCATTAAATAATGCAAATAAGTACAGTAGTTGTGCCACTACTGCGAGCAGTAGATTCGGAGAACCCACTTACAATCTCATTTAGAGTAATGCTAATAAAGGCCCATCAAATGTCAATATTGTGATGCAAAATTCAGGAGTCGGAATATCAGACAGCATGAAAGTATTTGCCCTGAAAAAATAGTCCAATGTGGCTTTGAGAAATGTGATGAAAAGCAAATCAAACTAAAAGATCAGAAAATACACATGGAAATATGTGGTTTTGCTCTGGAACTATGTAGTTGGTGCAATGCTGAACTCGTTAGAAAGAATAAGTAGGAGCACGAATAAAAGTGCGAGGAAAAGACTGCTGAGTGCTAATGGTGTCAGCAGAAAGATAAACTAAAGCAGACTATAGCCCACCAAGAGACATGCGAACAGAAAAGATAGATATGCAAGCTGTGTCGGTAGGATTCAGGATATATATAGAAAATAGATTTTATCGAAGGAGTTTGCTGAGCATAAGCTGTAATGCGTATATGAGAACTTGGTTTCCATAAAAGAGATCAACGAAAAGCTGGTGGTGGACAACATACGGCTCAGAGAAAAAGTAGCATTGCTTTAAGAGATCATCGAATAAACCATTGAAAGTATAATCTGGCTCACTGCATAGGTCGAGAAAGCAACACTGTGAAAGCACTCAAGTAAATGAAGAATCAGGATCGGAAAGTGCTTTAGAAAGATCTTCTACGCATCGACAACAGTATAAAAAGCTTGGAAAAACTAAAGAAGTAAGAGCTAACAGAACATATGAAAATGCCGCATTGGATTCAATCTTGGTGTCCCCTTTGCAAAATTCTGGAGAAGAAGTTTAAGGACATGCTTGAGCCACTGATCAAAAGCAGGAAGGAAGTCGTTGGAAAGATGGAAGAAATGGAGAGGTTCAATTTCACACCCAGGTGATTGTGATTGTCACCTTATGATTTGACAATGGATAGATGGCATAAATTATATTATAATATGGCGAATGTGCATGGGTTCGGTGACATAAATCAACCAAATCAAGGAGGAGCCAGACAACCGATGCTGGGATTTGGGGCTGATCAAGAGCACTTGCAGGCAAACCTGGCTGCAAATAAAATCCCATTCATGAATACTTTGAGTTCGGATCGATCACCTCTCTAGTAGACAATCCCGTATACTTTGAAGATCGTGTGGTGTCCGACCCTCCGCATCCTCTCCCTCACAATTCCGCTGTTGCTGATACTATGGGGGTATTACATCTTCTGCTGCTTCCAGGGGATCAACCCTGATAAAGGGGTGCTTGAAATCAAATATTGGGTGCTGCTCGACTACGGCGCCCTGTCAGTGTATGAGGTAAAGAATGATCTGTAGATTTGGAGAATAATAACAGCAGCCCTGATGCATTCAGATTTATTGCACATAACGATGAACTCTCTGTCGATTCTGTTTCTGCTGACTCGATTCGAAGTGATCTATCATCCTCTGCTCGTGCTTATTCTGCTGCTGGTCTCCGCTATATCAGGTACACTGCATCTAAGTATAGGCAACATTCTATCTCTGCTGGTCCTGAAAGAGAACACGATCAGTGTGGGCTCATCGACAATGATATTTGGGGTTCTGGGGGGTTTCCTCGGCTATATGACCATTAACTGGACGTACTTAGGAGTTATTCGGTCACAGTTGTGCTGCATTGTTGGGGTGATACTAGTTTTCTCTGTCCTGGGCTCTTTTAGTTCGGGGGTCGATGCGGCTGGACATTTCGGAGGGTTAATTGGTGGCTACTTCATTATGCTGGCAGTTTTCCCAGCGCTTGGCGACAAAAACAACATATTTGTGGGAGTGGGAATCGGGGCCCTGATCGTGTACTTCCTCACTACCTTCCTCGTGTTTTTCCTCGAATGAGGAGTAACTCAATGATGCTGCATACACGACAGTCCAAACATATATGCTCGATACAATAACTTATATTAAATATCCAATGGGCCTGCTGGCTAATCAAGCGAGTTTTGCAAGGATGTTCTTTATGTCTGAAGGATTTTCCCCTGTCAGCATTTCGCTTCTTCTTTCGATGATCTTCAACATCTATTTTATCAGTGCTTTCCTCTTTGGCTCGCTCTTGATTTCCCGAAGCAACTGCTCAAACTTGTGTTCCCTGCTCTACGGTGCGATATTGCTGAACAGAGTCCTCAGTTTTTCAGCCAGCAAAAACAGTTTCTTCTCATCGCACTGACCCTCTTCATAGTCCGCCACTAGGACCCTAATGTAATCCTCGTAGACTCTGTAATAGAAGACATTGTCTGATCCGAAGCCATAGCGAAAGAGTATCGCCAGGCCATGCACATTCACATCAGGCTTCTTCATGAGCCGCATCAGATTCGGCCTTAAGTGCTCATAGGCCTTCTTGTGGTACTATTTGATTGGGAGATTGGCGACATCTAAGAAGAGTTCGACTGCAAACAACTACTTGAGATTGATCTTGTACTAAATGCCCAAAGTTTGCTGAGCAATCTGCAGTGCTTTCTCCTCGATCACTTCCTTGTACCGAGGAGTAGTTTGAAGTAAAAGTTTCAGGTATTTCAGAAACATGTCGAAATTGTTTATGGTTTGGTAGATACTTTTTGTGAGTTGGATTCCCACCTCGAGGTTATTCTTCACGAACTATAGCTTCTCGATGTATTTCACACATTGCGGCTCCCTCTCCCCGAACAACTTCACCAGTTCAGCAAATGATTACTTTGGGAGGTTCGATCGGCCTGGTTGAGGGCTCTCGTTATTTACTAAGGATGAAATGTTGAACTTGGGCTTATGAGATGTGCCTTAAAAAGGGAACAGACTCGCAGCCTTCTATTTATCTGCGTTAACTGCTACAGGTAAATACCAATTCTTTGCCTATGTGCCTCCCTCTCTCATTTCATATCCTCTGCTCTCTTTCTTTTAGTTCGATGGCTACTGCCCTAATCGATTCGCTTTGGCAGGGTTTTTCTCAAAACCTGTAGTTCTCTCAGCCATAGTTCTTGCCCCAGTCGTAATCCTCTAAGTCTGCTCATTTTTGTTTAATATTCTATTCTTCTTTTATCTCATGTCTTCAATCATTTTATTAATTCGTTCGGAAGCCTATGATTTGTAGCTGGATTTAATGGACTGAACCTATTGCTTTTCCCTTTCCTTCAGCTGTTCGTAGCGACTGATTTACTCGTTGGGCTTTTCATCAGTGAACAGTTTTCGATCTTCAGCCAGTTTTTAATACTTTTACTTGGTCCTTTTGGCCTAGGAGATCTGCTCGTTGATTTGCTTATTTAGTGAGTGATATTTATTGTCTGCTTCGTCCTTAGTTCGCTTGAGTTTTTATTCCAGCTAATGTCTTTGCCTTTATTTGTGGATGCCTTCCCCATGCGACTACTTGCCTTGGGAGAGCTGGTCGACAGTGATGAACCTGTTCATATCTTCGAGTTTCCCATGTGCCTGCCTCATTTCGACTTAGTTGAGCTTAAGTTAGGGTTCGAGACTGTGGGCTTGCATAAACCACTGATAAGATTGCTGCAATTATTTGAGATTTAATTCTGTCTTCTATTGCTTTACAAGCAGATCTTATTTCTTCTTTTGGAGGTTTTCCTCATTTTTCGGGTTATTCTCAGCTTTATCTTCTGACTCGCCTGGGAAGCTGTTAACGAGCCTTATCATCAGTGAATTCGGTAATTATTGCATTTTGAACTGTCTCTCGAGCGCTGAAATGTCAACCAGGTATTGAGCTGTAAGCTCTTTCATTTTGCTGATCGCTATATAGATGTCCTTGATGATATCTTTGCGCTCAAACTCATTCACGATCATTGCATTCTTCTCCTTAAAGAAGGAGAAAGTCGGATAGAATTATTCACAAAGGTGTTCCCTGAGACATTTCACGTAGATACTGATGACTGCATAGGAGATAGTGCTCTTCTTTTCGAATCGGCTTTCACATAGGTGCTTGGCGTTGGAGACGGACACATTCTTATTGCGGACTAAGAAATAGAATGCTTCGTCTAGTCGATGGTTCTCCAGAATAGAAATGAAAACGATCTCAGTCGTCGACGATCTTTTGGAGTTATCCTTCTCAAACATGTTTATCTGATTCTATCGGATGAAGGCTTGGAGTTTTCTCTGCATGATACTTTCAGCTTCGGTGCTGATAAACTATTTGATAAAGTTCTTGACCTTGCTTTAAGTCACCGCCCTCAAGTCCAAGCAGGAGAAGAAATGGAAGAAAACATCTCGGAAGTAGCACTACTCTTTGTTAATGCACTTGAGGACAACTTGGAAACAGTACTCGAACTCCCCGTACTCGATCAAGGCAGTCGCCAACTCGATATAGAACCTGATGTATCCGGTTTTGGAGTTGGACTCCTCGTTGTTGTAGAACTCGCTGGCATACCGGAAGTGCTCATAAATTCTTTCAAAGGAGAGTAGATCCTTTTTGATCAGGGACTCGTCGTCAATGTGGAAACGATCTTGCTTCATACAGCCGAACAGCCTGATGAGGAACGTGAAATCATCGACTTGGGTCAGCAGAGCAGACTTCTCAGTCAGCTAATCGGGCTTGCTGGAGTACTATGAGCGAATGAGCATTTGTTGTCGTTACTATTTACTGAAATGCTCATATCTCTTGGGCACCACATAAAAAAGCAAACAAGGCTCAAAGTTTCTCATTTCGCAGAGTATGTTTAGGAATTCTTTCTCTCTGATGATATCTTTGCCCTTTAACAGCTTATCCAATGTCTCGAAAACTTCATTGATACTGATGAACAAGTCAGACAAATCCTTCAAATTCTCCTCGATATCAATTTCGTCAATATCATTGATTTGCTCGATTGACATGTACTTCTATCGGATCCACCTGATGACACACTTAGTCATCCTCTCGCTGATGTCGTGGTTATTCTTTTATTTGAACTCGCAGACGTAGAGATGGTGCTTCGCTTGACTGAATTATTAATTTTCATCATCGATCATGTTTATTTGGTCGACAAAATTTGCAACTTCTTAATATTTGCCACACTCCATGAATATTCGAATAATCTAATCGAACAGTAGTCCGGATTCAAGGTCGAATCTCATTATATCAATCATATAGAGGAGCAGCCCGAAGAATTAATCAGGATCCCTGAGTGGAATATTCTATATCTGCTCTAACCCAGTAAATTCCTCCAGGCTAATGACCATTTTCGATTCGATGTCCCCTTCAATCATGGAATTCCCTTCTTCTTCTTCGCCTGAGTGCTCGCCTGAGTGTGCACCTAAGAGGTTACACTCGCAATAGCTGCGTATGATGAACAGGATGAACTTGTTATCCTCGAACTTTTCGCAAAACGTGTAAGAAATGAGGTCCTTATAGGTGTGCTTCATCTAGAAAAACTAGAAGAAGTTGTAGAAGTAGAAGCCAAAGGCGACCTTTGCTTCATCAATCAAACACTCCCCCATCGCAGCTGATGTAGTAAATATTTCCTTTTCCATGAGCTTTTCCACGAACAAGCTGGTGTTCTCGCGGTCGTCAATCCGAAGTATATTTTTTATGCTTGTAAATAAATCGAATCGAATATCGTCATTGGCGCTGTTCTCGAACTCGTCTAAAAAGTTGATAATAGATTTCAATTCGATTTAATCGGAGCAAAGATATATCTTGAATTTCTCTTGGAAGAAGCCGGGCTGTATTTCATCGTAAATGGCCTTGATCTATTTGAGCAGCATTTGGTGATAGTGCCTAAACAAGAAGTCGAAGAACTTTGTTTATTCAAGCACCAGAAATTAGGAGAGTGGCAGGAGATTGACATTGGGCTTCGGATTCAGTTTGGTGTACACGATTCGGCGAGCCTTGATGTTTGCATAGAACGAGGCAGGAATCAGATTCTAACAAGAAAAAGTTTCCAAAATTTTGTCGACTTCCATTTACTTATAAATATTCTTATGTATCTTTTCGTAGAAGAGTCGAATCATTATATGGAAGACCCCGATTCTTTTTAGGTAATAGAACTTCTGCCGCAGATCTTCGATGCACGTGTTCATTATTGAGTGCTGTTTAGATTTGTTTTTTAGAAACCATTACTCTGTGATGAACTCGTCAAGTATTTATAGAAAGCCTTTTATTGCTTCTTCGTGTTTGAGGCCCGAGACTGAGACGGGCAGTTTGGTGATTTAGTCAATCATTTATTTCTTGAAAGAGGAAATCGTCTCGATTTTTTCACGTTCGGAGGGCTCATCAATATTGTCAACCCAAAGCTGGCATTCCTATTTGCTCAGAGGCTCTGAATTTTTTTTCCATTCGCATCTGAGTCCCTGAAAAATCTTGCTGTCCTCAACAAAATTAGGAAGGATAAAGGAAAAGTTCTTTTTAAAGAATTCCATCACTTCGATTTCGTTCTTATCTTCAATGAGGAAGGTAAAGATATCATCGAAATTGTACAGAGTCATATACTTAAAGCTATTCATAAAATATTTCAATCTTTTCTCGAAGCCCTTGCAGCTTAATAGTTTGATTTCTTCCCTGAGTGAGGCAGCTTTGAGTTTTCCAATTTCAATGAAGTCGTATTATTTGAATTACAGAAAATTCTGACTGTATTTGATTTTTTTCCTGAACATGATTGATTCCATGAGCCACTGTATGATATCCTTTAAGTACTCCACTTATTTCTGGTGGTATCCTTTGTTCGAGGACTCAGGATCTTACTTCTGGCTTGCTACAATGGTCTCTAGCCTGAGAAGCTTGCTGGCAAGCATCTTTTTATACCGGTTGATTTGTTTGGTTTCGATGGTAAATAGAAACTTCAGATCATGAGGGCATTCCTTCAAGATTTTGGTAAGTTATTCTTGAATGTATTCGTTATTCTTTATCTCCAACAACAAATTCTCAATATCCTTCTCTGTCTTTTAGCTGACTGACCACTCGCACTTGCTTCTCTCTAAGTCATCGATGTGGAACCTCTCCACGAACTCTGCAATCTATTGAGGGGGCTTCTTGAATCTGAACAGCTACCCTAACTTCTGTACGGGGTTGTCTTGCTGAATGCACAGTATGGTCAAAGTTAGCCTATTCTTATCTTGATTTTTCTATTACTTCGCGATGGGCTGTGCATGCAAGTTGCTCGGGTCGAATACTGAGTCCCTTTTGAAGTAGATAAGCACCTTCATGAAAGATCCAGGCTCGTATTCCAGCACAATCGCATTGTATAGTATGGACTCATCGTCGTCGTTGCCTTTGAAACTATCAATTCTGGGAGTCTTTAGCTTCGATTACCCGCCATAGTCTTCGAACACGATATTTTGAGCATAGATTTCGCCCATCTCTGTATAGACCATTACAATCTTGTTTGCCAGGACTAATTGCCCCTTTTTTTCATTGCTCTTGGATGGCGCTAAAGATATATTATCCCAGACGACATATTTGTCAAAGTGCTCTTTAATCACAATGATCTCCTCGTGCAGGGACATCAAGAACACTGATTTGCCCAACTGGAAGACCTTCGACTTGCCAAATATACCTTTTTCGAATAAATGGTCGATCTGCGAGACTCTTCCCGAGACAGAAGTACCAAGTTCAATTCCTTCGAGCAATAGGTTCACGAGATATAAAGTTTCGCATTCTTTCTTTTGAATTGCCTCGTTAAACTCGTCCATTTTTTATTTTTCTTCCGTGATGATGCCAAACATGTACAAGTTGGCAGGAGTCTCGGCGAGAAGACTGATCGACCGCATATTGGAGTAGATATTTTGATCTTCCTCAATCCAGAAAAACAGTTTGGTTTCTTTGACGAGCTTGTACTCTTCCGATATGCTGTCTACAATTAAATATTCTTTACATTTATGGAGTTTACTTGCCGAAAGGACTAGCAGGTACTATTTACCATTGTTTTATCTGGTCACCACTACTTGCTTGAGATTGGCCACATCCTTTCGCCCGATTTCCAGCACATCCTCGGCTACATCGACAATCGTGTCACTGCCTTCGTCCTTCTCCTTTTTCCATTGCAGCTGGTAAATCACTAGTTGGTTCCGTAGGCCCACATAGATGCACTAGTTTTAGCCGATCACGAACAGAATGCTATCGTTGTGGGTTTTCGTGATCTGATGGAAAGAGAGCCCTTTGTTCTTTTTTAACAATTTTTATTTGCTAGTCTTATATTTAAACACATTCAGCTCATTGTTCAAATAGATGCAAAACATGGCCTCATTAATTTTGATGAATTTGGGTTCGGGCATAGCCATCGGCTCTTCCTTCTTTTGGCCGGAATTATCATTTTTTTTCTTGGATTTGAAATCATCAAGCTCGTCCACATTCATAGGTTTTTGGGATATTTTGTAGCTCTAGGTGGGCATGGAGTTTAAACTCTTGCTCTTCCAAATTTCAAGTGCCTTTTTATCGTCCATTTATTCCATGTAGCACCTACCACTCAAACAATACTCCCAACCCCAACCCCAACCCAACCCAACCCCAACCCCATAGCATAATTCCACAACACACAACGCATTCAAGACAGAAATTAAACAGAAATGTATATAATTAAATGTGTATAATGTGTGATATTTTTGAGTGAATGCTATTTCCAATAATTTTTGCTAATATGATCAGCAATGCAATGCAATGCTAAAGAGACATCGGATTAAAGGAAGAGTTTGAACAATTAAATGGATAAAGGATAACTCTGATGACATCATTAATATAAAACTTGCACTCCGTTTCTGGTTAATGCGTTAATTATGGCATTGACTTCGATTCTGAGGCTTTTTAGTTCACAGTTAATACTTCTGATGGCACCGGGTAAATCCTCAGGGTTATCATCACTCTTTTAGAAGAGCGACTATTGTTTATTCCGCTTTGGCTCTTACTTTTGTTTCTCCTCGATTTACATAGCCCCAATAATATGCTTGTAAGGAGGCAACGGTCGATGATGTTCATGGTCCTCTTGTAAAGGCTTCACAAAAACGGTGCTATTTAAATATCTAACAGTTCCTATAAGCTGACACTCTACATGGGTACAGAGCTAATTTTTTTCATTGAACAAGCACACCTTCGGCTCTCTCATTTCTCTAATGATAAGAATAATCATAATACTATTCCTTTATAAGTATTACTCATTCAAAAAACGACGAATAATTTTATCATGGTTCGGGCCATTTTACTATCGCTAATTTTAATAGAGTTTAATAATGTTATAAATTCTCAGAAATATTTCAGACTGCCTTTTTATAAATTTTCCAAGTACAATATGCACATGTTATATCAATATGGTTTTTGCATTTATTTCCTCTGAGAACCCCTGACTTGAACATTATTAATAGAATTTTAGAAAATGGCCATACTAAACAGCTAAATTAGTACAAACAAACAATGAAACAAAATGCATACAATAATTCTTTCATAATCTATTAATATTACCAGTTTGTAGCCTCTGCCTACATATATTTTGTGAGTTACATAAATATTTTGTGAATTACATAAATATTTTGGCATAAATATTTATAATAAAGAAATGAATTTAGTTGGCCAGCCTTTGCCATGGACTGCTCGCACAATTCAAGTGTTCCAAAATTGTTAATTAGATGGAGCTTCTTTTTATTTATTTAAAATCATATTCTTTTTCGATTAATATAAAAATTATTTGTTTAAAAGTATGGGGTGTGGCCAGCCAATGAACTATACCGCAGTCAATGAACCAATTGTCCCGAGAATTTAAAACAAACTCCCAAGTATTCAGGAACCTGAGAAATCGAAGATAAGTTCAGATCAAAAGCAGGTCTTTTCAATTGCAAGAAATGAGTATAATATTAGGATTGAAGAATAGCCTCTTGTGAAAATGAAAAATGAAACTTCAAAACTGTCAATTAAAAGTAAACTCGAGGAAGAATAATCAACCATCTTAAAATCCACTACGCAAGAAAGATTGATAAATCGGTTTGAAGATCGGACCATCCAAGAAAATGACGGTTAAATCGGCAAGGTGATCATTACTCATGATATAATGCTTAAGGCTCTTGAAAACTCAAACTCCAAAAATCAAATTGAATCATTTTTTAGCCTTATTGAAGAGGAATTTTCAACTTTCTATATTAAAATCACTGAATATGCTGAAAAAAAACTGCTTAAGGAGGAATTCGAAAAGCAGGAAACCAAACTCTTCCTATCGAAATGGATTCTCCGATACAATCTTTAGATTCTAAAGTTCCTTAAAAAAAAACTTCCCGAGGCAGACCTTAGCAAAATCTATACTAATTTGAACGATTTTCAAATGAAAATGGTGCAATACATCAAAACGATGTTTCCAATGAAATCAAAAGCATTTGTTTCTGAAGATCTGATGAGTTAGTTCGTTAATTTTGATGAAGGTGGTGAATTAGAAAATGATATTCTCATAAACTCCAAGACCTACTTCCATCAAACCGAGGAAAGAAAATTGATCTACGATATCAAGGAGTTTATAAACCAGCTTAGCAGCGAAATCGAGAAAAAATATAAAGGCTTCCGCAATTTTCTGGAAGCAGACGTCTTTAACACCTCTGAGATTTCATAACACAGCGATAAGGAGAAGATAAACTACGATATCGGCCGGAAAATACCGGAAAACTCCTCATCCTTCACGCATCAGGAACCACGAAGCTTGCATATCCCCTCCTCTTAAATATTTCGGATCATCATTAAGTGGCTTGATAAGGTTGAACTCTTCTTCAAGGAAAGTGATGAGACCATTGGGTCGCTAACGTAATTCAAAATTGTAAAGGACGTGAAGCACAAAAAAATTGGCAAAATCAAAGTCTCTCAATACCCAGGTCTGAGCAAGGAACTACTGAGCGATATGAATATTAAGAAAAAAGAATATGATGCAAAAATAAAAAGCCTGAATGAGGAGTCATATAAGTTCAACGACCATTTGATTCAAATGCTTGAGGAAGGAAAGAAGAAGTAAATCTATATTCCTGATGAAAGTGCCGCTATACTGATGTTCGCCAATCACCATACCAAGTTCTTGCATTACTCTTTGGCCGAAAAGCTGAGCTTCATCATCAAAAGCCTAATAGAAATCGGAGGCAAGTTCAAAAACGAAATGATAATGTACCCCATCGACTTAATCAAGTTTAATGTGACTGACTTGCTCAGGGCGAAGATATCTGCTTCAAAAAGTAAGATAATTCAGTGCTATAAAAATTTGAAGAGGCTCGAAGAATAGAAAAAAATCAGAATCGTGAAACTAAAAAATAGATTGGATACGTCACTGAATGACGTGATGGTAATGTTTAAGATGGCGGACAGTTTCCTCATATGTGAACTGCAGCTCAGCATCTTAGAGGAAAACAGCGTGGCTACCAAGAAACAAAAGGTTTCACAGTGCCTCTCTCATTATTTTTATGAGCTTGAAAGGTCTCCCTATGGGATCTTGTCGGAGCTGGCTATGATCGTATTCAAATTCGACAGCCGAATCAATCATGCCGATTCAATCCACTATTAGCTCGCGGCCAAAACAAAAGATTGTGAAGCTAATCATGCAGAAGCAGTCTCAAAGCCTGCGAACAATAGTCAGTATGTCCCATTTGTGTGCTCACTCTGCAGCAAATATTATAGAAAGTATGAGAATCTTTTTTATATGAGGCACTGCCAGAAATGCAATCTCTACTTGTGCATGCAATGCTGCTCAGCTCTGAAAAAGAATGAGAATTTTGAGTAAGGAGTTTACCGAATAAAAGATTTCAAAAAAGCAATCTAAGACTAATTCTTCGACGATAAGTATAAAACAAATCATCACTCGTTATCAAATATCACTTCATCTCTGTTCTAGAATCTTGTTCTTTTAAGTAGTTCGTACATTAAAACAAATCGAAGATCAATTGGGCAACATTTTCAGAATTTATTCGTGTTATGTTCATCAGGAAAAAGCCTAGCAACAGAACTGTGACAAATTCGTATCAATAAGACGCAGGCGACTCTGGGGGGTCATACACGGTTTACTTGGATCAAACTATATATTATACTCGTTCAAAGTATTTTATTCTCTGCCGTTACATCAACAGCGAGCTACGAGTAGAATCGTTTCACTTTAATGAAGATAGGTCTGAAATTTAAAGATGTTTTTCAAATAGTGCTGATTTCTACAAGAGAGACATCATAATTGGGCCAATGACTATGTGCTTCTATATCCTTAAACTCCTGAAGAATCTTTCGATCAAAGTTTCCGCAAATTGCAACAGGGTAAAAAAGATTACATTAACTTATTCGGCAAAGATATCAACCCGAAAGGATATGGAGTATTCGAAAATATCAGCTACGAAGGCTCGAAATATAAGATACTCCTAGACTTTTCCATGGATTAACAAAAGTAAAACGGAGCTGCTTCGAGTAAGAACAAGTTTAAGTTCGACAGCATATTTCTTTGTGTGGAGTCCCTGCCACTAGAAAAGATTACAACAAGTAGCATTAACTTAAATGACTACGGTATCAACGATTAGCACATCAAATCTTTAGCCAATAAGATTAAGTCAGAGAAACAGAACTAAAAGCACCCTGATGATACAAAAAAGAGCCCACAAGCGGACAAATCCAGCTCAAAAAAATTGGACATACTCAGTTAAAAATAGGTCAAACAATAAGTGTCCCCCACCCTATTGAACCCAAAAAAATTCCTATCAATCAATAAGATGAAATAGATAAATATTAATGGGAATCTGATCAAAGATCTTACAATTCTTTTTTCGTGTGTTTAACAGTTGCAATATTTGGATGCCTCTCATAACTGCATATAGTGCATAGATTTCGTGTAAAATATAAGCACATTAGAGGTGTTGATGCTCGCGAACAACAAAATCTCATAAATCAGAAATCATGAAAAAATACTGAATATTTAATGGCTCAACTTATCAAACAATAAACTTAAAACTTTTCCAACATTTTCATTTCCGAAACTATAATGCCTCGAACTCGATCACAACTCATTCAATAGTCTGGAATTTCTTAACTGTGAAAACCCATCTTTGATTAGGCTCAGCATCTTGAGATAGTTTAATTCAGGGGAACTGAAAAAGTACCAATAGGAAAACAACGGGAACATTCAATGCAACTTAAAGTCAGCCAAATTAAAATCAATAGCTCTGAAAGGATATGGAATGAATAGTATCAAAGTCGAAAGTAAAGACGTCAAAGAGCTGTTATTATAAAATTTGAAACTGAGTGCTATCGAAATATAGGGTCATAATGTTTCAAAAGTGAACATTAAAAGAAACAGCCTGTCAAAAATTGATTTCCTGGGGACTTTTACATGCTAGCAACTATTGTAAATATAGGCCTCGAACAACAGAATTGAGAAGTTTCCATTGCTTAAAAACTCCTCAGTCAAAGTACTGAACCTAAACGAGAATAAATTAACAAGCTTTGAAAACTTCAATCAATTTCCAAATTTGAAAAGCTTCAACATAAATAATAATCCCCTCAAGAAATTAATCGGGCTGAATCTCCCTAATTTGGAAGTCATGAACATTGAGAAAAGTCACATCGAAACCATAGAAATAGCCAAAAATTGTCCTTTGCTCAAAGTGCTCAATATTGATAACCCGAAGCTTGAAGGAGCCTAGAAGAATTCCGTGGATTTCATCGGAAGCATAATCATAAAAGACCTGCCCAAGCTTTCGTAAATCAGCGTGAAGAGATTGCGTGCGAAGCTTATCGATAAAATTTAGATCCTTAACCTAAGCAATCTCTTGAAAATGAAGATATATCGTGGAAAAATAGATAATGTAACTATCAAAGGCTGTTAAAAATTAGGAGAAATCGATTTGAACGACGTGGGATACATCGTTAATTTGTCAATAAGTTAAGTCCCCGTTCTGAAGTCGCTTAATTTGATGAAAACAGAAGTAAAAGCTATTAAGCTGCTGCAAGCGTCAGCTCTTGAGCTTTTAAATTTAAAGGGTTCGAAGATTACAGATCTTAAGTTTCTTTAAGGTGTTAACCAAGCAACTTTGAAATCACTGAATATCAGCGACAATTTCTTGTCGATTCTGACGAATTATAAGTTTGCAAATTTAAACACTTTCGAGTTCTCAAACAACCCATTCTCTGAGATAGATCTGGATTCAATGAACTGTAAATCAATAAGCAAACTAAGCATCTAGGACAAAGACTAAACATAGGTGGCTTCATAAAAAAAGCTTCGGATTGTGAACTGTCCGCTTATCTAAGGCTTCACATTTTCAAGGTCGGCATTAAACTCTTAACTACAAATCTACCAAATATAAATCTCAAAAGTACCAAAACTTAAAGTAATATCCATAAAAAATGCCAAAAACATTGTCTTAAAGAACCTCTAATGCCTCAATCTGACAGAATTGACATTCAAGTCTTGCTCTTTCAAGAACATTGAATAGATAGCCAAAGTTCATGCAGACTCCCTAAAAGAATTGGTCTTAACCGATTGCGGCTTTGAGAAAATGCCAGTACTTTCATTCCCAAGCTTAGAGGAACTTAATATTTCCAACAACAAAATTGCTTCCCTGACATTTATTGCGACGAGCAAGATGCCGAAACTAACCAAAATCACTGCTGAGGATAATGAATTAATGCAGGAGCTGTCAAACATATCCGCAAGCACCCCAAATCTCACTAAGATCATTCTAAAGGGTTGTGATATCCTCCAAAATCCACTGACTCCATAAAATTCAGCGATATATTAAAAACATAAAAACATCTATAACCTCTGAGCCAAATCAAAGCTTTGGCATATGATCATCCATCAACATAAATCTAAATTCAAAGTATTCATAAGTATATTATATTTTTGTTAATGCCTATGAATTCGAGCCTTTAATTCAATATTTCCCATTGAATATAATTCATAAATTTGAGAAAATGGCTTTTGAGGTGGCCGAAGTTGTCAAAGCTTGGGTCAAAAATATTAAGAATAAATTTTTCCATTTTATATTCTAATTAGAATTCGATTGAAGATTTTATTTAATTTTAATAAAAGTGAACATAAAGACAATAAAAGTTAAATTCGGACATTTTTTATTTTAAAATATTAGTTTATATGTTTCCATATATATAATATCTACAAAAAGCATGAAACATAGATAATATTTTTATTGGCCATTTGGGGTTGGGGTTGGGGTTGGGGTTGGGGTTGGGGTTGGGGTTGGGGTTGGGGTTGGGGTTGGGGTTGGGA
>NW_028281800.1:0-69271 GCF_059751285.1 Brachycentrus maculatus
CTAGTACCAACCCTTATGTGTGCAAACGAAGCAAGGATTATATTTCGTGTTAAAAAAATCTTTGATGTTAATTGAATTTTTATGTAAAATATCAATATATCCATACGTTACAACATTTTGACTGTGTTTAAATACTTGTTCACAAATATACCGCTTTTTCTGGGATATAGTACATTTACTGGGCATTCCGCAAACATATACAGCTGAAAATTTACGATTTTTGATATATGACGTTGTTGAAAGGAGTGAGCAATAAGTATATGAATTCATTTTGATTACAAAAAAAATCCAAGGAAAATTTCAAAAAAAGTTATTTTCCAAAATTTTTTGACTACTTTTCAATAATTGTCTCTATTGTATCTATTTAAAGATATGAAATAAATTCGTGGGACAATACGAAAATTAGCGTGAAAATTATACAAAACCTGCAATATTCAATGACAATAAAAAATTGTACCGGGTTTTACCATACACAATATACAATCAAAGGGGTAGTATTAACCCTTACTGGTCCCATGTCGGATGTTATTCGAGATTATTTTCATCATCAGTATTATTTATTTAAATTCTAAGCTTACATTTTTGTCACTCGTATCTATTACAACAGTTTGTGGGGCAGAGGACAAAACAATTATTTCCAATTGGAATGTAACTGTCTACCTAGATTTTTTTTTATTTTGGGGTACTGGAAAAGTTTAAATTTGTATGTAACCATATCAAGTCATTTTCAGTACGCGGAATATTGTAGATGCATATCATAGTTGAGTAAGAAACTGGTAAACAATTTACATATCCTATGGTTCACGACTTTGATACTTGATAAACACACAACCAGGGATTGATGGTCTCAAAAGTGAACAGTAAATATGAAACTTTAATTAATATGTAGCTTTGTTTTAAAATCACTAAAAATATTTTATTATAACTTAATTACAATGTCTACCGGTTTCGAAGCTAACCGCTTCTTTATCAAGACTGAAAGCGGTTAGCTTCGAAACCGGTAGACATTATAATTTAGTTATAATAAAATATTTATAATAATAATAATAATAAAACCCTTGTCCGCACCCCAATGGTGCATAGGGCACTGCGTCATATAAACGCAGTGTTATCTTGACAGTGTTATCTTGATGGTTTACACATGAAGGAAAGGTCAAAGAACAGCCCTCCGCTTCAGGTACCAGTCCAGGGTAATATTGAATAAATATGACTGTGAAAAAATCACTTATATTTATTTTACCCCCCTTGGGAATCGAACCCGGGACCTCCAGAACGGTAGCCGAGCGTGCTGACCATTACACTACGGAGGCGGACTAAAATATTTATAGTGATTTTAAAACAAAGTTACATCATAATTATAAAATGGAAAATCACAAAGTTAGAGCTTCAAATATAAATTACAATATGGAACTACTTCAATATATAGTTCCGAGAATTTTTAATCTGTTGCTGACGGAGGTAAGAGAGCAAACCAAAATATGGAAAAAAAAACGAAATAAAGAAATGGGTTAGCGATGAAGAATTAATATAGTATTTTTTTTTGTGTTTATATGTGGGAAAAGATAAATATGTACAAATATAAAAACAACACTTGTGAAAGGTGACTTTAAACATATTTTTTATTTTATTTTTTAATTTTAAATTTACATAATTTATTTATAAAATATTTTTTGCAGAGACCCACCAAGCCACCTTGTGTGTCTTGTCGGTGGAGTTTTTTTTTACAAATATTTTTATTGTTTTTATCCATTTTAATCTAATATACTCAAAAAAACGAGAAAATTATGAGCATAAACTATTTTACAATTTTCATAAAATTTAATCGTGTACCCATTCCTTTATTTTGCCTTAATTCCATATTTTATTTTGACCTCTAACATCCGTTGGCAACAAATAAAAAATGTTTGTAACGATATATTGCAGTGTTCGACTCCCATGTTTATTGTTAATTCTTGGGACTATCAAACTTTAACAAACCATTAGTTCACATGTTCTCATCAACAAAATTACGAAGCTTGTTTACAAAGACAGATGAGTATGGTGTTCTATTCTTTATGTATACCCCAGCAAGGATGCGGTATGATAGTTAGTAAGTAAGTTTTTAGTTAATTTTACAAGGTTATTTTATTCATTTCTATTTTATTGTGTTGCTTGGATTATTTCTATTTTTCGTTCACAAGCATTATGAAATTAAACATATAATACTGTTTACTTTCTATTTTTATTCTTTTCCAATTAAATTAAACTGTAACTAGTAATAAAAAAACATAAAAATGTTATAAGTTTGAAACCCTTCAGGAATTGTTATTTTCAAGTATTTTTAATGACGATCGAATGCCTATTCGAATAGTTTGTTTGTTAATTTCAGTTTATGTGTTCAACAGTAAAAGAGGAATGTACATAAAAAGGCATATGGGAATTTCAAGTTGGCCGAGAATGTCGCTACTTATTCATGCTTTTACATAGCAACCCTTACTCGTATCACGCTATTGTCGATTTAACCCTTCAACCTTCAATGCAGCCTGATCAATAACCTCTTTATAACCAGCTCTTTAAAAATATAACAATATCTTAACTTCGATAAGCTTCCGAAACGAAACGCCGACATAAAACTATTCGTTTAAATTTATTGCCCCATTAAAAATATGTTTAATCTCTTAATAAAAAGCACAATTTTTGCTGATATATCATAAAGGTTTTAATTTAAATACATTAATATAATATAATATAATATAGCATGTCCGCCTCCGTAGTATAATGGTCAGCACGCTCGGCTACCGTTCTGGAGGTCCCGGGTTCGATTCCCAGGGGGGGTTACATAAATATAAGAAATTTTTTCACTCTAATATTTATTCAATATTATCCTGGACTGGTACCTGAAGCGGAGGGCTGATTACCTTTCCTTCGTGTGTAACGATCAAGATAACACAGCGTTTATATAATGCAGTGCTCTATGCACCATTGGGGTGCAGATAAGGGTTAGAATTTGAAAACATTAATAAAATTATTATATCGGAAACTGGATAATTTAACCTACGGATAAATGAATTTTTAAATGTATCATTGTTCCTTTTTTATGAAAGAAGATATAAAGGTTTCAAGAATTGATGCAATATGGATGTTCAATAATGGTTAGAATGGTGAACGTTACAAAAGTGTATAAAGTGATCGCTTAAGCCAGCCACATGCCAAGGTGTAAGTTCTCAGGTGCTCAAACATCCCTCTTGTTTCATAAAAAGGGAAAAATTAGATAATGTTTTATATCACGTTGGGACACCTTTCTATTTTTTTTTTAATTGTTTTGGTATTCTCCTCGTGGTAAAATTTGGTTTAAAAAATCTATCATTGTTAATTTAAGTTTTACTTGGTAAATATAAATTTTTCTTAAAAATCCATTGTGACCATATCTATTGTGTCATAATTTTTTTTACCATCGTATGATGTGGTAAGGTGTATGCATCAATACACGTGTAATACTGCTTACTTTTAATTTATTGTATGTATGTATACATAAATATAATAATATATTTTTTATTTTATTTATTTATTTGTTCGAGAATTGTACAGCTTTACATTTAAAAAAGTATAAAATAAAAAAGTTACATTAACAATAATCAACATAACATTACATTAACCAAAGTTACACACACACATATATATATATATATATATATATATATATATATATATATACATATATACATATTTATACATATATATATATATATATATATATATATATATATATATATATATATATATATATATATATATATATATATATATATATATATATATATATATATATATATATATATATATATATATATATATATATATATATATATATATATATATATATATATATATATATATATATATATATATATATATATATATATATATATATATATATATATATATATATATATATATATATATATATATATATATATATATATATATATATATATAAATATACATATATATATATATATATATATATATATATATATATATATATATATATATATATATATATATATATATATATATATATATATATGTATTTGTATATACCTATTTACAATAAATGAAAAGCAAGCGTAGATTACTTGCCCTTTATGTAAAATGACAACCCTTGAGACTCATTTAAGGTATCAAAGGTTTTTGTTTGAATGAGACATTTAATAATGCCTTAATTGAAGTGCCAACCCTTATCTCGGCCTCTCCTTACACTCCCCATGCATAATTTACACCACATATTCTACGTTCCTCACTTTTCGTTAGCCGTCATTGTACCTCTTATCCAGCACTTACTCTAATTATTAAACCTTACCTAACCTTACCTAATACCACACTACCGGTGACGTATTTATTCCTACATTTTTTTACATCTTTCCATACCGTTCCGTCATAAATTATAATTGTGTTTTTTAATGAAAAAATACTCTTATGATTAAAACTAACCTAACCTGCAATGCATTCTCCCTTGTAGCGGGTAAATATTAAGTTTAAAGTATGCCCCTTTTGCTAGGATATAGTACATTTTCTGGCCATTCCGAAAACATGCACAACTGAAAATTGACGATTTTTAATTTATGACGTTCTTGAAAGGAGTGAGCGATGTTATGTGTTCATTATGTGTTAAATATCCACTTTATATCACACTTTTCATCGTCGGTATCCCGGGATCAGTCTCATTTATATAAGTAATACTCACTTAATACTTTAATAGGATAAATATCATCACTAAGTGACTGCCGAAGCAATCAATGAAATATCATATAATTCACAAGTCGTTGTGTGTGAGTTTTCTGCAAGATTTATTGTTGATTTGAATAAGCTTTTAATTAAGCAGAATCCCTTTTATTTTTAAAAGCATATTCTTCCCGAATTGCTTCACATACTAAGATATGCCTTAAAATATAATTTTTAAATTTATGTATGGTATATATTGTCTGCCTCTGTAGTGTAATGGTCAGCACGCTCGGCTACCGTTCTGGAGGTCCCGGGTTCGATTCCCAAGGGGGGTAAAATAAATTTAAGTGATTTTTGCACTGTCATAATTATTCAATATTCCCTGGACTGGGTACCTGAAGCGGAGGGTTGATCACCTTTCCTTCATGTGTAAACCATCAAGATAACACTGCGTTTATATGACGCAGTGCCCTATGCACCATTGGGGTGCAGTAAGGGTTTTATTATTATTATTATATATTTATAGTACAGATTAATTTGAATCTTTAATCGGAAATTAATAAACAAAAATTGGAATCGATTCCTCAAATTATCAATTTTTACAATTTTAAATTTTCTCAATTGATTTAATTCTTGATTTAGATTTTGTCGACTTTTAACCCTTGATCGATCCTTCGAATTCACATTGCAATTATTTTAATTTTTCATATTCATATATTTAATTAAGACCACTGCTGACCATTCGTCGGCAGTTCTCGTCGGAACTTCGGGACGCGGATCTGACTTGGGAGGATGCAAGGGAGCTGGCAGCCGACAGAAAAGCCCGGATACAGTTTGTGGACTCCAAAAGCTCCACCTAGGGAGCGGATATAGTTTGATAATATATAAATCGTTAACGATAAGATAGTCGCGATGAATTCAACAAAAATACAATTTAAATAATAAAACGATTAATTTAACCCCGACAATTCGAATAAAACATAATACAATTCGAATTATTAAACAGAACTGACACAAATATACTGGGTCACCCGTAAAAAGAGGCTGTGAATTATTATTCTTAATTAAAACCAGCGTGGGATTTTGTAAATATTGTCCACCCAGTATGACGCCATTGTTAGCGTGTGATTAACTGTCATATTAATTTGGAATTTCGTTTTGAAATATTGAAAGGAAAATGGATGGTTGAAAAATCTATTTTTTTTTATTTCAAAGGTGATTCAAAAATCGTTTTTCAATTTTAATATTCGTAGGTTACAGAAGTACGTTTGCACAACAATGTTTTTTTGGTGAGAAAAATAATTGATTTTTCACCCCAATTTTTTTCCATAAATTTTAAATTGTGAAAAAATTTAAATATTTTTTTCCACATTTGAGATTAAAGCCGAAATTAAAATTGAACCACCGATATATGTTACACATGAAATACATGCCTTTGATATATCGTTCACTCCTTTCAACTACGTCATATATCAAAAAACTTGATTTTTCAAGACATCGTTTTTAATGTTTAAAAATAAATATCAAGCCACTTATTGAACTTTTTACTGTGCAACAGATTTTTTTGGTAAAACCTAAATGTTTTTTCACCATTTGAAAAATATTTAGTTGATAAAAAAAAAAAAAACAAACCTTTTCTCCAAAATTCAAAAACAACACTTTTTGCCCTATAGCAGGTAAATATTAAGTTGAAAATATGCCGCTTTTGCTGGGATAAAGTACATTTTCTGGGCATTCCAAAAACATGCACATCTGGGAATTCACGATTTTTTATATATGACGTTGAAATAAGTGAGCAATATGTCAGAACAGCGGTATCTTCCAGTCCAGCAAATTAATGTTGATATCACCAATTGATATCCATTTTCCTTTTTATTTAATATTATTTTTCAGGAGGTTATCTATTTGTTTGATGCAATTAAAAATACGAATTTCCTTCGAACGTTAGGATATCACGATTAAAATATTTAATTTGGGGGGAAAGGGAAAATGAAATAGGATACCATCTCACGTTTCTGGCCGAAGGAATAAATTTATTAGGATAAACCAGGAGATAACATGGAATAATTGTGCGAATTCCAACAATCATGACAGGTCAAACTCAATTTGTAACTTTAATTGTTTCTAAAAGTTTCCGCAAGAGGCCCCCGACTTGGTACAGGAGAGAACTGAAAAAGATCACGACGGGAATTTAAAGATATCTAAAAATATTTCTCCACGATCGAGTCAAGCCATATCTAAATTCACACGGATGATTTCATTGAAGAACAGAATTAAAAAAACTTTTTTTAAATACGTCGTAATTTACAACATTTTGAGTGTGTCCAAATACTTGCTTACAAATCTGGATTATCTCCAATCAATTCATATTATTTACCACTTAAACCAGCCTATGACGGTCGTCAGCCCCGTAAATGCCCAGACTTCCATATTCTTCTTCATCTTTGATGAGATGTCAAAAAATATTACGTCGTAATTTGTTATTGTTAAAAATTCATATTTTTCATAATTTTTTTAGCCTTAGATAACTATATTTGTAGATACATAGTAACTAAACATTCGTCAGGCGCACTACACAATTAAAACGGGAAAATAATCAAAAGTATTTATTGAAAATAGTAACTGGTTACATGACACTTAAGTCTGACTTATTAGGAATGAATGGACGAGACATTTAACAATAAACTATTATTCCGTAAAAAAAACCGGCGGGTGCGGGGTGCAGGGAAGTAAGTGCACTTGACTTTTTCGGAGAAGGGCGTCATCGCGTGGACGAATGTTTGGTTATCTAGGGTTAAGGTCAAAATCAAATCCACCTAGTACCATAAAAACAACTGTTTATAATAGTAAAAAAAAACGGAGACAACGAAAACAGCCGAAAGTATAATCAATATACAGGAAATGATTATGAAATTAGACTGAATGCAACCGAAATGCGATCCCTCAGACGGATGTATGATAATAAGTTTGGATAATTTACATAGTTTAATTTTGGTAAAATACTAGCTCAAGGACGATGATAATTGTTCGAATTGCTTTTAAGAAAATTAATTAAAAATTTGTAATACTCGTAAAACAACTATTTGTAATATATAATTGATCATTTAATTCTAAATACGAGTAGGTACAATATATAACTTATTGAAACAAAAAAGAACCTAACATGAATCGATTTTTTTAATGACAATTTTGTACTTTTGTATTTCTTTTGAGATTCTTTCTCACTGTCTTCCACATTAAATATTTTTAAAAAGCTTCACTTCTATCGCGTGTACGGTGCTGCACGTGCAACTTTTAACTTCAATTCAATTCAATTCAATTCAATTTATTTATTTCAATTAATATTTACACGACAAATTATAAGAAAATTAAATCGTACACATTAAAATAAAATATATACAAGAACTTTTGCTAAAGGGTACAAGAATCCCGCTTCGGAAAACTCCTTCAGACGCATGGAACAGATCAATATCCAGTGAGATATTGTTCAACATAGCGGTAGCTCTTCCTACAGGCATAACCATCGGCAAGTTGGTCCTGTGTATAGGAATGTGAAACAATCTACATCGACGCTGTCTTAGGTAACTATCGGGAACATACAGACCAATGTAAACATATAACATTAATTTTAAATAACTTTTCTTATTGGCTCAAAAAAACATAAAAGCAAGGATTGTAATTGACTTCATCTATCATAAAGCTTCAATAAGGCTTTAAATAAACCACTTCAGGTTTTAAAAATAAATAATTTAGGGGGAAGGTTTCATGTTACCGTTTAAGAAGTTATCATTATCCTTAACGTTGCTCGTCCACCCTTAGTTCTTCTTCCCCGGTGAGTGAAGGTTCTATTACTGAGTATTGAAGGCTCTCCGGCACAATCCCGCCCGTTCTGTTATCCGGATAATCCTTGGAAGGCCAATTTAAGTTTCCGTTGAAGAAGGATTACTTACTTAGTACTTGAGAACCTACAAAATCATCCCTCAACACTTTCGCAAACACAGCCGCCCTGAAAAAGTTTGGTCATTTATTTCGGATGATAATTTACTGAAATTATATTTTTATTTTTTGACATCTCAACAAAGATGAAGAAGAAAAAGGGGCCAAACGCGCTGACCATTACATTACGGAGGTAGACAAAATTGAATAATCGACCGATCCAAATATTATTTTCAACGTTTTAAGTCTGTGCAACATTCAAATAGAAAGAGTCTTTGGTAAATAAAAAGCTTTTCCTATTTTATTATTTATTTCCTATTACAAAATACATATTTAAATAATACACAATAGTTGGTAAATATACAATATATTTCAAATATAACGTTTCTACCTTTCTTATAAAGTAAATACATGTGTTTAGAGAGGGAGTTCGTTTTACTTTTATTCTTATTTTTTTAATAAACATTGTAAATTAAAATTAAAATTAAAAATAAAACAAGTTTAAAAAAAAAAATATTCGTTGGTATGGAGTCTAAGGGGTGAGACTTCTATGTTTTTTATTTTTATTTTACAACATAGATGTAGATAGTGAACTCATATGAACTCTGTCACTAGTTTGATCAATATATATATAGGAATTTCAAAAATTTAAGTAGTGTGGTTGTCAGTTAAGGGTAGAATTGGTGAATGTTACACGCGTGTAAAGTGCACATGTAAATACCCAGACTTCAATAGTCTTCTTCATCTATTCTGAGATGTCAAAAATATTACTTGTTTTTATTTGTATTTTTTTTAGTCATTCCGATATGTTTACTAATTAAATGCTTTATTTAATTCCTTAAGATCAATTTATAATTTCTGACGAATTTTTATCGTTTGCCATTGAGTTCCGATAATTGAGTAGTATGGTTGTCAATCACAGGTAGAAATGTTAAACGTGTGTGATCACTTAAACCAGCCTATGACGGTCGTATGCCCTGTAAATGGCCAGACTTCCATATTCTTCTTCATCCATGTTGAGTTGTTAAAAAAAAAGTAAATATTTAAATAGTTCCTTAGAATATATTTTGTAGTACGTTTTGAATACACCGGTACTGAAAGTGTTACGTTATTCCGGTAAATTTTCCACCGAAGCCTATCACAAATGTCAATACTTACAGCGAGCCAATCACAGCCGTATCCCTGCCTAATTGAACAAGCGGATGACTTGAGTCTGTGATAATTTTGCCGAAGAACTGAGTTACACAAGTAGTTTAGACAGGCTTAAGTCATTACACTCACTCATAAAATAGGTGTCTTACTTAGTTTCTGAGTCAAAACACTTGTATAATGTGTTATTGTTATTGAATAACAAAACGTTTGTGTATTTAACTACTTTGTGTATTATTTAAGAAAAAAACATATTTATTGGATATTTTATTATTACTATTAAACAACTAAACACTGTTTAATTTTATTACTGTTATTGACCAACAAACACTTGTTTATTTTATTACTTTTATTTATCAACAAATACTTGCACATTTCATTGTTGTCATTAAACAACAAAACGCTTATTTATTTTATTATTATTAGTAATGAACAACAAAACACTTGTTTATTTTATTACTATTATTTATCAACAAACACTTCCATATTTTATTATTATTATTGAACAAACAAAACAATTGTTTATTTTATTATTATTGTTTATCAACAAACCCTTCCATATTTTATTTTTATTATTGAACAAACAAACCACTTGTTTATTTTATTACTATAACTGAACAACAAACACTTCTATATTTTATTATTATAATTGAACAGACAAAACACTTGTTTATTTTATTACTATAATTGAACAGCAAACACTTGCATGTTTTATTATTATTATTGAACAAACAAAACACTTGTTTATTTTATTGCTATAATTGAACAACAAACACTTGCATGTTTTTATTATTATTACTAAACAATAAAACGCTTGTTTATTTTATTACTATTATTGAACAACAAACACTTGCATATTTAATTTTTATTATTGAACAGCAAAACTCTGTTTTATTTAATTACAATTGTTGGCCAGTAAAAATAAATATCTAAATAATTGTAAAACGAACTCCCTCTCTAAACACAAGTATTTTAAACAAGAGGTAGAAACGTTATATTTTCAATATTTTGTACATTTACCAACTATTTCGAATTATTTAAATATGTTTTTGTAAAAAAAAAACAATAAAAAAATAAAAAAATAAAAAAATAAACACACGTTTATTTTATTTTTTTAATTTTTATTGAACACCAAACACTTGTTCATTTTACTATTACTATCGAATAAATTAATACTTACCACACTAAAAGTATTATGAATTAAATATTTCATATCTTTTCTACTCAGTTATGTTAAAGCATCTGTACGGAATCCCACCCCTTGAAAACAGAGAGAGCTTCTGACATCCCAAATAACAAGACTGTAGACTTTTTTATTATTATTTGTAAGAACAAAAGGTAATTTATGGTTCATGATTGTCGCCATAGTGGGAGGATTATACCTCCGCAGGCTGTGTAAGGATGAAAAAGGAAGACGGAAACTTGACGGCTACAAAAATTATATCATTTCCGCTTCATTTGTGACGTCATTTATACTTAATAACGTGAATGGATTGGAGAACGAAATGTGTGTAAGGGAAGTGACAAGAGGAGTTATTACGGGTTTTGTGTCGGTTCTATGCGAAGATCACTGGAGCACCTTGTTCATAAACTATGATATATGCTTATTTTATTATTAATTACACTTTTATTTTATTATTTTTTTAATTGTATTTTATAAAATGTAAAATAATAAATAATAATAATAAAACCCTTATCTGCACCGCAATGGTGCATAGGGCACTGAGTCATATAAAAGCAGTGTTATCTTGATCGTTTACACATGAAGGAAAGGTGATCAGCCCTCCGCTTTAGGTACCAGTCCAGGGTAATACTGAATAAATATGACAGTGAAAAAAATCACTTATATTTATTTTACCTTCCTTGGGAATCGAGCCCGGGACCTCCAGAACGGTAGTCAAGCGTGCTGACCATTACACTATGGAGGTGGACTGGACGGAATGGATAAAACATTTTATTATTAATTGATTCGGCAGTCAATTTGTAGTAAAATCTATCCGTTTTTAATTAAAGTTTAACTAAGTAAATACCACTATTTTTTAAAATCTATTATAACACGTGTTTCGATGCATTCCGCATCATTGTTAGCATATAGTGTTTGAAAATTATACGGAATGCATATGTGTTTATTTTATTATTAATTACACTTTTTTTATATATTTTTATAAATGTATTTTACAAAATGTATAAAACATTTTTCAACATGATAAGAAATAAAAATTAATTAAATAAATAAAAATAAGAAACAGCTACTACCCCCTCTTCAACCTTCAACGTCCCAAGGACCCAACTCTAAAATTTAGAGTTAACATCGCATACGGTCTTCACATTCGTTTGATAATGCCCTAACAAGGCGAAACAATTATCACAATATAAAAAAAAAATATGTGTTTATGTTAATAAAATACTAATTACTAGACTCAAAATATCTGTGTTTGATTTAAAATTAATACATAAATTCACATACGGTGTTTGAAAATGATGCGGAATGCATCGAAACACGTGTCACGGTAGATTTTAAGAAATAGTGGTATTTACATAGTAAAACATTGATTAAAAATAATTTTATTTAATTTTTATACATTTATCAACTCGCACATAGTTAAAATACAAAAGGGTTAAAAGTATTTTCCTGTTTTCCTTAGATAATCACTAAAACTGGTTATATATCCTTAGATTAAACTAAAAACTGCGAAAATGTAATCCATAGTTTTTTTCAATATTTTTTCTTTCATCCCTTATCCGCACCCAATGGTGCATAGGGCACTGCATCATGTTGACGCAGTGTTATCTTGATCATTACTTACATGAAGGCAAGGTGATCACTAATGCGCTTCAGGCATTATTAAACAAATGTTAGTGGGTAAAATCACAAATATTTATTATCACCACCCTGGGAATCGAACCCGGGACCTCCAGCACGGTAGCTAAACACGCTAGACATTACACCACGGAGGCGGACTCCGTAATAAATTTAGCATAAAGAAATATTAGATTATCTTCCATCCTCCATTCTTTTTCGAGAGCTTATTCAAAATGGCGTCGGGGAACGAGGATATAAAGATATCCCTGGTAAAGTTTCTGATATTACAATTGTTTAAAATTATGGTTAGGTCGAGATAGGGGAAGAATTTCAAATATGTGATTCGTAAACCGAGGGATACTTTTGATCAAGATTTAATAAAACACAGCCTTAAAAATGTATTTGTATAAATTACATTCATTTTGATATCTCAACAAAGACGAAGACGAAAATGAAAGTCTGGATATTTACAGGATCGACAAGACCTGATATAGGCTGGTTAACTGATCACTTTACGCAATTGCATATTATGAAGCTTAAAATTTTACCAGTTATTTTTTAAACAGCATTTTGAGTGAAGACAAATACTTCACAAATAAGTCGGGTTGTAGTCCTTTGGTTTTTGTCGCCGACTCTAGAGTCAAAGTTTCTGTAATTATAGTGTAACTTTGTTTTAAAATCACAATAAATATTTAATTATAACTTAATTATAATATCTGCCGGTTTCGAAGCTAACCGCTTCTTTATCAAGACTTGATTAAGAAGCAGTTAGCTTCGAAACCAGTTAACATTATAATTAAGTTTAAATAAAATATTTATAGTTATGAAATGGAGAATCACAAAGTTAGTGCTAAACCAGCCTATGACGGTCGTCAGCCCCGTAAATGCCTAGACTTCCATATCCTTCTTCATCTTTAATGAGATGTCAAAAAATAAATAAAATATATTTTAATAAAACCTAAATATATTTGAATCAATTAATGATTTTTTTTAAACTAAAATCTTACCTGAATTCCAGTAGGTACTGTTGAACAAAATTTCAGAAATCCTGAATTACATTTTTCCGTTCGACAGCCTCTCAAACTTCTGAAGATGTGCTCAAACGCGCCGTGTCACCGGAAATGGTCGGTGAAGGCTTTCATTTTTCACCACAGTAGCAATGTAACATCCGGTTTCAAAGGGGAAATTCATCCCCTTTTTAGGGTAAAGAGTCTTGTTTTATTTATTTCCAATACCCCAAATGTTTTCCCTTTTTCGACATGTAAAAATGGAAAAAGTTTTTTGATACAGTAATTGGTATAAATCAAAGGACAGTTTTATAAAATATTTATAATATATTTTTGATGTTTTTAAAATAATGTTTAATTCACACAGTTTTCAAAATAAATCACCTTAACGGTGCTTTACTTAAAGTTTTAAAGTAACTTCACTTTTTTTGCTAAATGTACCCCAAATGTATTTAAAATATCACATTCAGCGAGATTTTTATCTACTGGTTTCTGATGTACCCGTCTCTTTGTCGGAACAATCACTACATCAGCCTGCAAACAATACTACACGTCACTACCATAGTATTACTCATACACTTACGCAACACAATATATGTACACCAATGATGTTAGTTATTTTTACCAAGTCAATATATTATACTTCCAAGTTTAAAATCCTTTGAGATTTTCTTCAGGGCAATATTAAGCTAGTAAGATATCAAATAGTCAATGATCACGTTTTTGTAAAAAATGCACTTGGTCACTTTTTCCTGAATGAGGACGATATATATATATATATATATATATATATATATATATATATATATATATATATATATATATATATAAATATATATATATATATATATATATATATATATATATATATATATATATATATATATATATATATATATATATATATATATATATATATATATATATATATATATATATATATATATATATATATATATATATTTTATATATATATGTATATATATATATATATATATATATATAAATATATATATATATATATATATATATATATATATATATATATATATATATATATATATATATATATATATATATATATATATATATATATATATATATATATATATATATATATATATATATATATATATATATATATATATATATATATATATATATATATATATATATATATATATATATATATATATATATATATATATATATATATATATATACCGATTCTAGGTACACTTTTTTCATCAAGTAATTAAGAAGTAGTGGTTTCTTGATTTTGTAGAATCTCATAATTTGGCATTTTTTCAGAGTTTATTATTAAAGTCTTTGAACTGTTTTGAGAATATATCATTATTGATAGTGATGATTTTTACTAGAATATTCTTTATTTTTGTACATATTTTTGATAGTATTGTTAAAGGCATTAGCCGTAAATAAAATAAAAATAAAATAAGAACCCGATATAAAACTGCTTCGTAAGCAGATTATGGGGATTTTTCTTATTTGATTTGTGTATCTTTTATTTATAAAAAAGCTTGATAAAAAAGCAAGCCTTTCTTTATTATTACACAAATTTACCAATAAAAAAAGCTTAGAGCTTGAGAAAAAAAATGCCTAGAATTCTATTCAAAATTTAAAATATTATAATATTTAAAAATACAAAGAATTTACAGGACGTTTATTATTGAATGCTTCACTTATAAAAAATTGATGCCTGATTACTTTTTAAGTGATGAATTTATAAATTGGGTGATGGTTTTAGGGGTGGGTGAACGAGTTTGAGTAAAAATATTAAAAATATTGAATTAGGGGCTAATTTATCGGACATTTCAAGGCGAAACAAACAGCGCGATGAAACTGTCAGATAACTCCTAGAGCTGGGCTTTATCTACAAGGCCTCTATCGATTTATTATTACTACCTTAAGAAAAAGGATTTTAGAGTGCTTTTAAGGCCTAATAGTCAATTCTGATCCGATACCAAAATTAACAAAATTTATTTTTAGAAATTTCAATTTGAACATTATTAAAGCTCTATGTATTTAAATATAAATAAAAACAACAATGTTCTAATTGATATTAGTAATGTTAGTAAATAACCACTCACCGACTACTTCTGTCTACCGGTTTCGAGACGTACCCGTCTCTTCGTCAGGACATACACTACAATTTAACAATTATGCGAACAACACTACACCACACCCACTTAGTACTATTCACATACACTATCACTACACATGCAAAACATGCAGAGCGAGTTGTTAGTCCCACCATGCTTTTGGGAAACTAAATAATAAAGTAAAAAATGTAATATAAATATACGCAGGTTGGAAACTATATTAGGATTCAAAGAGAAGGGGGTAGGTTCTGGGAAGTGGGAGGAGTTGAGTTAGGAGCTGATCGGTTCAATGTTACGTCGAATAAAGGGCTGTATGGAAAATTTATTTGGTTATTTATTAATTGGATGTTATTTTTAATGGCTTTTCTAATGTGAAACATTTCCATATTATTTAATTTTAACCCTTTATCATTTGTGTGTAGTATTTTTACCCCTGTTTCTTTATTAAAAAATACTACACACAAATGATAAAGGGTTAAAATTGAGTGGTAAAAAACGAAGTGTTTTCTTTAATCATTGTAACAGTAATATTGTTCATAATTATTTTTTTAGGCTAATTTTGAACCCAAGACTCCAGTTTCATAGTTGCGTACCTACCCATCAACTCCACAGCACCTGTTTTGGAATTATTTTGGGATAAATTTATGTAAATTTTGAACTGTATTTTCAATAACAATTTGCATATGTTAATATTGTATTTGCTTTTATCTTATAAAAATATGTAATAATACAAAATGTTTTTTTAGTTTGTATTTTTTCCCATACAAATTGTGCTATGTTTATAAATATTTAAATTTTTATCAAAACATATGTATCTCATATTTTTCTTCAGTTTGTTTTTCAAATATTTTGTTAATTTATTTGTACCGTTATATTTTGTTCATGTGAGGTAATATGTAATTTAAATTTGTGTACTCGTATTTAAAACAAATCCCAAAGTTATTTTATGATTCCTGGATTTCGAGATAGTAAATATTCAACCTCGGGATTTAACGACAGGGATTTGTTTATTAAAATTCTTATTTTTTTGCAAAATTTGAAGTTTTATTTCTAAGAAATCTCATTAAATTACAGGATTTTACATTAAATAAAACGAAGAGGTAATATTTGTTTGTGATGAATTCAAAACATTTATTACTCCCTATGTCCATATATCTGTTTTAAATGTATGCGTAGAGGATTGTCTTGACATACATCTTTAGCTCTTCTGCATTATATATATATATATATATATATATATATATATATATATATATATATATATATATATATATATATATATATATATATATATATATATATATATATATATATATATATATATATATATATATATATATATATATATATATATATATATATATATGCGTTTTGCATTATTTTATTAACGCCGTATGTAAAACTAAATATAAATATTAGTTTTATCCTTGGAAAGTTGAAAGATGGAAAAGGAGAAGACATGAGCATTCCAGAATCGTCTTCGCTGTCTTCCCCATCTGACTTTATCCTCCGTAGTACACATTTTCCCAATTTCCATGATCCTTATTCGATCTTCTAACGTGTTTCCGGTTATGCCCTCAATGTCCTGCTTTTTGATGTTCTTGAACTCTTCTGAACACGATATTTGGTTCTTGCTGTGTGTGCTCTGAAAAAAAAAATTAAATGAATAATATTTACAACATTTTGAGTGTTTCCAAATACTTGTTCACAAAATCTGGATTATCTCCAATAACAGGAGTTATTTTCATATTATTTTTTGACATCTCATTAAAGATGAAGAAGAATATGGAAGTTTAGGCATTTACGGGACTGACGACCGTCATAGGCTGGTTTAAGTGATCACTTTACACACTTGCAACATTCACCAATTCTACCCATTATTGACAACCACACTACTTAAATTCTTGAAAGTTCTATATATATGAACCAATTTTGAAACATTATTCTTGAATCACTAGAACTTCACTAAAGACATATATTGTATCTGTGAAAAACATTCAAGAAACATACCATTATCTTCTTCGTTGTCTTCCATATCTAACGACATCTTCGATCTCGCATATTATCATTTGCAATATCCTTTTTTTGTGAGGTCAAAGAATCTTGCATCCCTAATGTCACAGCGACCATATTAGGTATATTGTGATCTCCCTCTGTATAATAGATCACTCTCAAGACCTACATGAGTCATGTAGCTCACAACCTGTCTTGGTGGTAGGAGCTTCACCTTCTCAGAGTCCAGTAGTGGTCCTCCAAAGATGACTTCATTTGCGAGCGAGTGCGTCACAATTATAGAGAATGTGGATTGGTGTTTCGTTATCCTACATACAAAATCTACATACTGGAGAGTCATTTAGTCCGATATCCTTACATTAATAACTTTCTATTTCTATTCTGATAAGAAAGCGCGTAGAAACGTGATAGAAAGAAAAATGAAATGCTAGATACGTTTTGGTTTGGTTCCAGACCCCTAGACGCCACATCTGTCACATTTAATGTATTAGTTATTTGGGAAAAATATCTGCCTTCCTAAGTAGTTCCGGACAGGCTACAGTTTATAAGATTGTAAGAATGTTTTGTATACAGGGTGAGTCAGACTATCCATCTTACCCCCGTATTACGAAAATACGAAGTGACGAAGCATTAAAAATATGTTCACTAAATAAATCAATTTTTTTTTTTTGGAATCTGAGCCCACCATCCACCCGCAGCAGTTATAGAGTCCTGAGGGACTCTCTGTCAGCTGCACATAGAGGAAAATCTTCAAAATATTTCTGAAGAAATAAATATTGCTCTATTCAATTAATGAGGGGGGAGGAGGATGTACGGACAGAGGCCGACACTTCGTCCCCACCCCTCGGGATCCCCTCATTACCTCTTTTAATTTTAATAAAATAAAAACAATAAGAACACAACAACAAAAAAAATAAAATAACAATGTTTCCAAGAATAAAAAAAAAAACAGAATACAATTTAAGACGAACACAAACAATGACTTAAAGACTAAAGTAATAGAGAACTAGTAACTAATATTTAAAAACAAAAAACACCGTTATATACATTAAGAGAAGAAAAAAAAACCATTAATAAAGAAGGACTTCCTGGGTTAACAAAGGCAGAGGATCCAAGTGAAGAAGTGTGATCGGCCGGTAAGCCCCGGGATCCGACCTCAGCTTGTCATTCCCTTTAGGTATCACCCTAAGCAAACCACGCTTCCATTCTTTGGGGAATATTCCCCGTCGAAGGCATGTATTCATCACCTGGAGCATCTCGTCTCGTGAAAATAAATAAATCAAATTCTTTCAAGATTTTTTTAGTGACTAACTAACTAACTAACTAACCATCACGCCGCTTCCCCACAGGGGTAGGCAGAGAGAATAGAGCGCCACACCACTCTGTCCTTGCAAACATTCTTCGCCTCTTCCACGTTCATGCATCTCCTCATACATACCCGCCGATTGTTACGACTCCTAACCTGACCACTTTCAAGTATTTGGCATACCTGATCGTGCCATGTTTTTCTCGGTCTTCCTCTGCTTCTTTTCCCGCTAACATTCGCCTCATAAATTTGTTTTACCGTTCTTTCTTCACTCATTCGTTCTACATGTCCAAACCATCTCAACACACCTTTCTTAATTTTATCGATAATGCTTATCTCAGCTTTGCATTCCTTCCTTATTTCACTATTCGCACATCTATCATACATCGTTTTGTTACACATTCTTCTGAGAGATCGCATTTCGACTGCATTCAGTCTCACCTTTTTAGTGACATTTAACAATGTTGATATTTGTATATTTTAATAAATATATACCCATGGTAACAAATAACAAATAATATAAAAATACATAAAATTAGCAAAATATACTTCAAACTATATGAATGAATGAAGTTAATATATATAGTTAAACGATTATGCTTAATTTCTGTTTTTTTTTTTATAATAATCTTCAACCATTGTTTTATAAAGAATTGTATCGTAATGATGTCATGTTATCTTGGTAATTATAAAATATAAAAGCAACGTAATTTATCTTACGCTTCAAGTACCAATCTATTAGATATAATTTTTTTACACACACACACACACACACACACACACACACACACACACACACACACACGCACACATACACACACATATACAAACACAAGTGAAATTTTTCGTCATATTTCTTTGAATATATAACGTTTGGCCCTAAATAGGATTTCAATCATTTTCTCTGTATTCAAATTACTCCAAATCTGCCTGTGAACGTTTCCATAACAAAATAATTCATTCGATCCCCGAAAAATTAATTTTACGAGAATTTCAATCACATAATTTCGGATATTGAATTCTTCCATTCAATCAATTTCCACCCACTTCTTTATTTCTCGAAGATCACAAATTTTCCGTCTTCTATTACTCGAGACAGCTAATGGAACTTTCAAAAGAAATATTGCATTAAGAAGTAACCAATATCAATCATTAAGAGGCGATTTAAAAAAATGTAGATCTGTAATTGAAACACTCAATTTTTCAGTTATTCATCGTATTTTTACATATTCTAGCTTCCTCATATTGGAAAAAGAATAATACGAGTGATATTATAAAGTATAAATTTTCCACTTAATTTTGAAGTAAACATGATGATTTTAATTTTATAAATAAAACATTTGAAAAAAATACCTTTGCGCTTAACATAAAGTTTATACTTTTACAAGTTGATAATACATCTACTCAGTTGTCAAAACTAGTTGTGTCAAAAAAATGAAAATGAAAAAAATATTTTTTGTTATTAATTTTACAACAGCTTGTTATTTAAAAAAAATATATATCTACTAAAATGGTTAATTACATGCTATTCAATTTAATATATTAACTTATATTTAAAAACTTTAAAATGAAGAGAGCTAGCATTTAAAGTTCTTGCGGCACATGTGGTATACAATATAATATATCGCTCACTCCTTTCAACAACGTCATATCTCAAAAATCGTCAATTTTCAGTTGTGCATGTTTTTGGAATGCCAAGAAAATGTACCGTATCCCAGCAAAAGCGGCATATTTTTAACTTAATATTTACCCGCTACAGGGCAGAAAGTGTTGTTTTTGCATTTTGAAGAAAATGTATTGTTTAATTATTTTCTTAAATATCCTAAATATTTTTGAAATGGAGAAAAAACCTCCAGGTTTTACCTTAAAAGATCTGTTGTACAGTAAAAAGTTCAAAATATTCATTTATTTGTAATACATTTTATTATAATCTTAAACTTTAAAAACGATCTCCTGAAAATTCAGTTTTTTTTATTTATGACATTGTTGAAAGGAGTGAGCGATATGTATATTAAAAAAACTGAATCTTAAATGAAAATAAAAAAATAAAAAATAAAACAAAAATAAAACGCTGTATGCACGTTTACCATAAGATCACTTTTGAGCTAAATAATAAATCACTTTTGAGTTTATTATTGTAATCACAACTAGTTTGTAGTAGTAAAGATTTCTCATCAACACGTGAAGGTACAAACTGGTTGTTCTTCGCCTGTTCTCGAAACATGTGTAATTCTCGAAACAAATCGTGGACAAAAAAGTCTTTATTTTCATTTTTTATTATGTTATTCCACAAATATATTATTTATTGATTCGGCATTAACTCTGTTAAAAAACCTACACAAACAGATACAGTCATCCCAGCTGATTCCATGCATCCTTTTTCACAAAAAATTCCTAGTTTCCATTCGTTGTTAAACAGGTTGATTGACATCCCCCTTAATACTTTTAGTTATAATCGTGAATTGAATGTTATTAAACAAATAGCCATAAATAACGAATATGATATAACGCTAATAAATAAAATGTTAAAAAAGAAAATAAAAAATAATTTGACTAAGAAATACTTATACTCAGCATGCAACAAAGAATCAAAAAAAAAATATTGGTACAAAATCCACTATACTGGATTAATAACTAAACAGGTTTCTAAATTATTACCCTCTCATATTCAATTTCAATATTCATTCCTGCGTATTATACGAGTAATAACTTGAGTCAAATTCTTGAAATCTCAAAATCAAAAATAAACATATTAGATAGAAGTGGTATTTATGAATTTTTTTCCGGTGACTGCGATAAAAAATATATTGGCCAAACTGCGAGAAGTCTAAGAATTAGAATTAGAGAACATCGTCGTGGTCTAACAAGTAATTATTTTTCGGAATTTGCAAATCATATCATGGAAACTAACCACTCATTTGACTCTCATACACTTAAATTATTACACTCTGTTACAAATAAAGGTCAAGTCATGATAATTTAGAAAATTTAGAAATACATAAAAATTTACATTCATATAAAACAATAATTAATAATATACTGTTTCAAAATACGTCACCATTATTATCGATGTTTCCTTTAAAAAAAATTGTTCCTTATACCCCCTACCTATATTTATTCATCTATATATACAGCTAAATATATTTTTATTCGTTAGTTCATTTGTACCAGAAGATAAAAACAATTGTCGTTTTGGAAACTAGTCGTAAATAAAAATAAAACTCAATTCAGTGGATTATTCAAGTGATTAATTTAATTAAAATTATTCCACAAAGTTAGGGCTAGGAGTCAATAACTAATAGAAGGTTAAATATAATGAATTAAAAGCAATATACGACAACAGCGCATTACTTTTTTTAAATATCTATCATAACTCTAATAATGTAAGCTTTGTCACCAAGAAATAACAGAGAAAACTTTAACTTCAAGTTTTTAAAAAATGTTTATAAAAAGTTATTATTTTTATCACAGTTTTCCACATTTTTCAATTCTATTAGAATGGGCACAGCTAATGAGGTTATATAAAATTCACGATACTAATACATTTGGAAATGATCGTTTTTAGGAATGATTTGACTCCTATTGGGTTATTCAAATCTTATTTTATCAAAAGGATTTTTATTTCACCGGGTGAATTTTAGAGGTTGTGAAATGTACTGAGCGACAGGGTGGTATATTATTCAAGGGTCAGCAGAAAGCATCCCTAATATAGCAAGGGAAATCATGACATCGTATATCCATTTAGGTTGGAATTTTAATTGAATAAATTAGTAGAATAAAAAACCTGCTCGATACATTAAAAAATTACCAAAAATAGCAAACAAAGATTTTTTCCATATCCTGACATTTTTTTTGAGTAATTAAATAATTTTTGTTTAATTTTCAATCTTGAAAATCTGGTTAACACATTGCACATCTCAATGCAATTTAAAAAATGGCATGTATTGATTTTTATATTATTTTATTTTATAATTAGAACTTTGTTTTGAAATCACTATTTATGTATTTTATCGTATCTTAATTACAACAAAATATTTATAGTAATTTTAAAACTAAGATACATTTTAATTTTAAAATGGAAAATCACAAAGTTGGTGCTTCAAATATAAATTATATGATTAATTATTTATTTCTTTTAACATATTACATACATAAGTCACATATATAATATTCCCGATGAGTAATTAGTATTGGTAAACGGAGTGATTTTGGAACAGGTAGATGATCTCGTGTATTTGGGTAGTATGTTTTATAGGGATGGAAAGATTGATAAAGACATTGAAAGGAGAGTGAATGCTGGGAACAAAGTAAACGGTGCACTGAAATCAGTTATAGCAAATAAAAATCTATCAGCGGAAGCTAAACTGGCAGTGCACAACGGAGTCCTGGTTCCAACTCTAATGTATGGAAGTGAAACATGGAGTTGGCAAAAGAAGGATGAAAGTAGACTGAATGCAGTCGAAATGCGATCTCTCAGAAGAATGTGCGACAAAACGATGTATGATAGATGTGCGAATAGTGAAATAAGGAATGAATGCAAAGCTGAGATAAGCATTATCGATAAAATTAAGAAAGGTGTGTTGAGATGGTTTGAACGAATGAGTGACGAAAGAACGGTAAAATAAATTTATGAGGCGAATGTTAGTGGGAAAAGAAGCAGAGGAAGACCGAGAAAAACATGGCACGATCAGGTATGCCAAATACTTGAAAGTGGTCAGGTTAGGAGTCGTAACAATCGGCGGGTATGTATGAGGAGATGCATGAACATGGAAGAGGCGAAGAATGTTTGCAAGGACAGAGTGGTGTGGCGCTCTATTCTCTCTGCCTACCCCTGCGGGGAAGCGACGTGATGGTTAGTTAGTTAGTTAGTTAGTTCCGATGAGTAATTAACATTACTCATTTATTCCTATGTTTTGTCCTTCCAACCCTTATCCGCACACAACAGTGCATAGGGCACTGCGTCATATGGAAGCAGTGTTATCTTGATCGTTAGATACACGAAGGAAAGGTGATCAACTTTGCGCATCAGGCACCACTTCAAGGTAATATTAGATAAATATTAGACCGAAAAATCAATATCTCTACATTCAATAATTTAAAATACTTGATAATGCCAAGATTTATTCAGCATAGTGACATGATAATGACAATGTAATAAATAATATATAAAGCTGCCCATGGTCACAGATCGTAAGCCCAGTACGTATCCAGATTTCAACATTCTTCTCCATCTATGTTGATTGATATAATATCTGACAAATTTATTCTTGAAAATGTTCAAAAATTACATTGTGATAAATACGATAAAATATATCATTGTGATAATAAGTCTATCCTGTTTTAAATATCATGTCATTTTTCATGAATCTCGACTGAACATATAACCCTGGGACTGAAACCCGCCCTTATATTGAACAGCCTGAGATGTTACTGAAAAAGCATGCACTCGACTGTAAACAAATTGGATATCTCCCTTTTTGTCAAATAAAGGGTTAAGCTCAAATGAAGGCCCGTTTTGATTGTTTCAAATGTTATATTATCCGGCTGAGTCATTAATTTCGCTGAAACATCTGAAAAAAACCCTGAAAAGTTTTTTAATGATGAAAAAGATTCGCAATGTTTTTAATTGTGTAAAAATTTTTGTTCTCAAATGTCGGATTTTTTTTAACGTCCGCATCAGTGGTGTAATGGTTAGCATGTTTAACTACCATACTGGAGGTCCCGGGTTCGGTTCCCAGGAGACGGGGTTCAAAATAAATACTAGTAATTTTACACTTAATTGAACGTATTGGATATGCGTTTACTGTTTTCTATTGTTTTCCTTTAACCACATTAGGCCACAGCTACAGCTAGTTAATAAAATATTTGATATCTTCTACTATTTCGACCATCACCCCGTTTTCCCGCATGGGTAGGCAGAGAGGATGGAACTCTTCTTTCCTGACAAACACTTCTTGCTTCTTTAACATCCATACATTAAGTCAATCTTGCCCTCCGATTACGCAGACTTTTGACACCACTAGATTTTAGGTTCAGAATGATCTGATCGTGCCAAGTCTTTTTTAGCTGTCCTCGTTCTTTTCTCCCACTCACATTCACCGTAAACACTTTATTAGTCATTCTCTTGTTATCCATTCGCTCCGCATGTCCATACCATCTCAAATACCTCATATAAATAGTTTTATTTGAGAGTTTATTGTAAAAAAAATCAATTAATATTTGAGTATATTGATATAATTTGAGAGTCCTTATGCCGTTCAGACTGCACATGAATGTCAACAAAGCAGCCAATCAGAACGCAGCATATTTGTTCTTTTAATGAATACACCAATCACAAACAGAGGCTTGTTAGCAACATGGCTGTATTCGTAACAAGTTGTTACTCGTTCAAAAATCAAATTTCGAATTCGATCGCATTCCAAATTCCAAATATGAACAGATTTACATTATTTGATGTATTGGGTTGTTTACTCAAACTCTCCAAACACGTTCGCCGTTATTTTTAAACAACTTAATTAAATTTTTGTGTTGTAGAAATTTAAAAATTGTGTATACACTTCTTTGCAGTGAAATGTAAGCAATACATTTTTTTAAAATTTGCTTTGATATATTAATTTTTTTTATTCACTTTATTTATAGTGATACATTTGTTTAGATATTAACACATTTTTTCTTTTAATTTTTTTTAATAATATTTTTCTGTGAAAAAATTTGTTTGTTGATATAGTTGTTTCATTTACACATTACTTTGTGCGTAAGAAAAAATTATTTGTATATTTTTGTAGTCACTGTTTTTAACTTTCAATTTTTTATTTGTTTGAATATAAAAAAAAATACCAATTTTCTATTTAAAAAAATGTTTTTCTATATCCTTTTATCATTTTCACATTGCTTTGATTTATATATATATATATATATATATATATATATATATATATATATATATATATATATATATATATATATATATATATATATATATATATATATATATATATATATATATATATATATATATATATATATTTATATATATATATATATATATATATATATTTATATGTATATATATATATATATATATATATATATATATATATATATATATATATATATATATATATATATATATATATATATATATATATATATATATATATATATATATATATATATATATACATAAATTTATATTTATATATAAACATTTATATATATATATATATAAATATATATATATATATATATATATATATATATATATATATATATATATATATATATATATATATATATTATATATATATATATATATATATATATATATATATATATATATATATATATTTATATATATATATATATATATATATATATATATATATATATATATAAACATATATATATATATATATATATATATATATATAAATATATATATATATATATATATATATATATATATATATATATATATATATAAATATATATATATATATATATATATATATATATATTATATATATATATATATATTTATATGTATATATATATATATATATATATATATATATATATATATATATATATATATATATATATATATATATATATATATACTTATTGAAGTCAGGAGGCATTGTATTCTCTCTGCCTACCCCGGCGGAAAAGTGACGTGATGGTTGGTTATTAAACATATGTTCTACTGTAGTCTTCCCTTTTGAAGTTATTAATTAGGAATATTCATTAATTAATACCTAAAGGAGATATGTCCCAATTATATTTCTAAATCTAAAATCCACATTTAAAGGTTTTTGTGGTAAAAACCAGGGTTATTCTTTGTGTAAAATCGGAGCTAGATGGTATTTATCTACCATAATACTATCCACTATTCAATAATCTATTTTATCCCCGATATCACGAAATCAACCCTTACATCATCTGATGTTTCAGACAGGGTCGGGCTAAATTGGCTTACGGGGGCTCGTTCGAGCTCCCTGATAAAATGAGGCATAATTATTGACCTTATGAAACGTAGAATTAAATGAAAAGGTTTTTTAAAGGTTAATAAAGTAAATTCTAGATACTAAAAATGTTTTCTTTTTGTATTTTAAACAATCTTTGTTTATAATAAAAAAAATTAGATAGTAAAGACTAATTTTTATTCATAGTAGAAAATTGCTGCATTTGTGGTATTTGTGGAAAAAAGTAGTTAATTTGAATGGAATGAGTGAAAAAAAAAACAGTTAAACAAATTCATGAGGCGAAGATTGGTAATACAAGCAGATGAAGACCAAGAAAAACTTGACGTGATCAAGTAATTATATCAATTACCTACAAAGTACTCAGGTCAAGAGTCAGAATAATCAGTAGAGACGCATAAGTGTGGAAGAGGCTCAAGATTGTTTACAAAGACAAATTGGTTTGGCGTTTTATCTCTGCCTACCCCTTCGGGAAAATGATATGATTGTAGTTTACTTATTGCCTAGTATGGTTGTCAATCATGTGTAGAATGGTAAATGTTGTATTATGTGTGTAAAGTGATCACATTAGGCCAAGAATTCGTTAAATTGCTACATTATTATCATTGAATCCAGTTTTAAACGATTTTTTTTCATAAAACTTCATTTTTGCATTGAAAAATAAGCTTTTCTTCAAAATAATTATATGGTTTTAAAAAAAAACAGTTATTGAAAAGTAAGGAATTGAAAAAATATATTAAACTATTTTTTCTATATATCTTCTAAAAAAATGTATCAAATTTAAATTCTTTCAAAAAATCAAGCATAAGAACACGTCTAGCCCTAAGCGCGGCTCTGCGCATTCTGATTTGAACGCTTAAGATCTGGGTCTAAACCAGCCTATGACGGGTCATAAGCCCTATAAATATCCAGATTTTCATATTCTTCTTCATCTACACATAGATATATGCTGAGATGTTAAAAATGTAAAATTTTTTAATTTTCCTGATATAAAAAGCGGTAAAAATTCCCAAACATTCTCACAACATTCCTCGCGAGCCCCCTTCGTTAAAATATTTCCCCATCCCTCGATACAGGTTTTATTCGACTAATAAGAGGATAGGGGTGGATTTGGGATGCCAACCCTCTCAATCAGTGGATAGAAGCTGTATGAATACACAGGGGGTAGATTTCATCGATTTTATCCCTAGATTTAAATGCTGGAACGTGAGGAGATACATTTTCAGTTTGCTAATGAAGCACAGTTTGTTGAAATAATAAAATTCCATTAAAAAAAACAATATTTTTATTTTTCAAGCAATTTTTTTTGAAGATGTGTTACTTAATTTTGGGTGCTTTGCCAAATAAAAAAATATTTTTAATATAAATTTTAAAAATGCATGATAAACTTAAATTTATATTTTGTTTATTAAAAGCATTGATAACTTTGTGGTATGGTAATAAAACACTCTCCTTATCATCCATTGTTTACTTTGTGTAATACCACTTTTGTAAACACTTATTTGTGACCACTGGTTTGGAAAATTATTATAAACATTATCAGGTCATTAAAATAAAATTATTACGATTCGAAATTTGTATAAAAATAAAATTTTATAATTTAATAATGTTCCAAAGCCGGTAGTCACAAATAAGTGTTTATAAAAAGTGGTATTACACAAAGTAAACAATGGATGATAAAGAGAGTATTTTTTTTCCCCATAATTTAATTTCTAAACTCATAATTTCAATGATTGATTTGGCAGTCATTTTATAATAATTTCTATCGATTTTGAATGTTAGTTTTACTTAGTTAATACCACGATTTCTTAAAATCTATAATGGCACGTATTTCAATCCATTCCATTGAAATCACTTATTTTATTTCACTTCCCCTGGAAATCGAGCCCGCGACCTCCAGAACGGTAGCCAAGCGTGCTGACCATTACACTACGGAAACGGACAAAACTATATAATGTTGTTTTATTATATGATATGGTTCGACTTGTCAGGGTTGTAATTTCAGCCCTTGGTATAGTGTGTACATATATTCTACCCCTAAAACCTATAAAAAATGTAAGCCTCATTTTATTTGGGTACTTTTTTTCAACCCCATATTAATCTTAGTTAAATCCATATTCAAACGATGCGGATTTAAAATTGTCATAATTCTAGAAATATTTAAAAAATGTAAATGGGTACGCGCGCCAGTTATGGCCCAACTTTTCCATTTATGTCCAAATAATCGAGTTCTTTCCGTATTAAATAAATTTATGAGAACCGTTTGGTAGGTTTTTCAATCTTTGCTTATCGTTGAAAAAAAAATTATTTAATTATGTTGTTTGCTTTCGATATATATTTAAAAAAAATATTATTAAATACAATACAAATTTATGAGGCGAATGAAGTTGGAAAAAAAAGCTGAGGAAGACCGAGGAAAACGTGGCAAAATCAGGTATGTCAAATACTTACCTGATTTTAGAAGCGGCCGGGAAAGGAGTCGTAATAATCGTCGGGTATGATGAGGCGAAGAATTAGTATATTTTAACCATTAGTTTTAGAACCATTAGTATATTTATTTTTTCTGACAAATGGATGTAAATTGAGTTTATTTTAGTAGTAAATAAAATTTATGTAAAAAAACTGTTTGGTATTTAATTTTACAATAAAATAACAAACAATTTGTATTCGCTGCGCAACGCTCAATAAAAGCAACATTCAGGAGTTTTTTCCCGTTTTTTAAATCACATTTTCATATGGTGTACGGAGTGCGTGGAAGTTTTTAGTATCGTAAGGGAAGGGTAATTAACTATAACCTAACTATGAGTATTTCAATGTTTTAGAATTAGAACATACACCCTGAGGATGACAAGGTTCCCCTCCCTACAGATATCCATCTCATCCTAGCAAGCAGGAACCCAATTTTGTACAGACTGTTAGTTGTTTTTCTGAAATTAAATGCAATAAATTTATAGTTTATCTTTATAATTTATAGTCTATCATATTTTATAATTAAGAATTCAATTAACTTGACATTGGCAAATGCATTGTATTACATGTGCAACGCCATTCCATATTAAAAAAAAAAACGGTTTGAAAAAGTGTACTAATAAAAAGTGGTTAAAACAAAGATGTTACAAATAGTTTATAAAGTTTATAAAATGTGCCACAAAGTTTATGCGAAAAAAAAAAATTAAACTGTTTAGTTGTTATATATTTTTATTCTTTATTTAAAATAACAACTATATAGTGACATGGAAAAGAGTCATTAAAAAACATGGCTTGACCCAAAATTTGTACCCACATCGCTAAAGACCAGATTCAGTTACGCGATTATGTTTGAAAAATGGTGAAAGCGAAAATTTACATGAAATTTGTGACTTTTATGTTTATGATGCCATTCAACAGCAAAATGGTATCACTGGATTACCAAACAGATTAATTACAAGTATTTTAACAATACTAAAATGGTTAGGGTCAATTTTACATTGTATGTTCACAATACATTTAAGCTTAATTTTATTTAAGCTTTATAAAATCAAAAAACTTTGTTTTAAGCACTTTTTTATTATTAGTACACTTTAACCAACTGGTTTCGACAAGAACCTTGTCATCCCAGGGTTAATTAAATTCTAAAACATTAAAATACTCATAGTTAATAACATTTCCATACCAAACACGTCCACACACTCCGTTTATTAAATTCTAAAACATTAACTACGAGTATTTATATTTATTTATATATATATATATATATATAAATAAATATATTTATATATATATATATATATATATATATATATATATATATATATATATATATATATATATATATATATATATATATATATATATATATATATATATATATATATAAATATTTATGTATATCGTAGTCGTATATATCAGGAGAAAGTGACCAACTGACAAAACGTAAAATGTTCAGGAGGGCCATTTAAGCCACTTTTGCTTGGCAAGAAAATAAACATCAATGCAGTAAGTCATTTTTAACAAGTCAATATATTGAACTTCCAAGTTTAAAATCCTTTGGGATTTTTTCAGGGCAATATTAAGCTAGTAGGATATCAAATAGTCAAGGATCACGGTTTTGTAAACAAATGCACTTGGTCACTTTCTCCTGTATGACTACGATATATACATATATCTGTACCCATTAAAAGTAGTTAAAACTAGGTTGTTTTATTTTATAAAGTTTATGATAAAATTACTTCGTTTTATGATAGCTCAACTAATGTTTGTATGATACAAGATACACGAATGATACAAAAATCACATAAGTATGACTCAAACATGGAAACAGAACACAACAATCATTTAAGTATGAATTTGAAAATATAATATAGTACGTGGAATTGTACTAGATGAATTTAGACAGAAGTAATTTGTTTTATAATTGAATATACGTCAACTGTTGCTAACTGATGGTTCCACCTGGCAGTGCGCTGGCTTTGTTGGGAGCATACAGCCTGATTTTCATACAAATATATTTAAGGGTATATTTATGCTGCTTATTTCATTTCCGTTGTGTGTTTTTTCAACCACGCGATTTAACAAGTGAAACGTGTCTTTAGCTTTTTCTTGGCAGAGCTTTTTCAAGGACAAACAACGTATTATATTTTAAAAAAAGTTCATCCAATAAATCGTCTAAATATTTACGGGGCTTATGATCTGGCTGGTTTGTGGTCTTGTGTAATATTTACTATTCTATCAATGATCAAACCTAGAACTAGCATGGAAAAAACGTTCAATTTATTTCAAACCCTTATCCGCACCCTGTGGTGAATAGAGCACTACATCATATAAACGCAGTGTTATCTTGATCATTAACTTATGAAGGAAAGGTGATCAGCCCTCCGCTTAGATACCAGTCCAGGGTTATATTGAATAAATATTACAGCGAAAAATTCACTAATATTTATTTGACCCCCCCTGGGAATCGAACCCGGGACCTCCAGTATGGTAGCCAAGCGTGCTGACCATTACGAATTCTCAATTAAAGGATATATAAAAGATCCAAAATTTGAGTAGTGTGGTTGTCAATCATGCGTGAGAAATGTGATTATTATACGCGTATGAAGTGATCACTTAACCAGCATTTGACAGGTCATGAGACCTGTAAATACCTGTAATTCCATGCTTTACTTCATCTTTATTGAGTTTTCGGTATGCTAAAGACACTTTAATTAAAATAGTATCCAGCTATAGAGTCAGACATGATAAAATTAAGATTTATAATATTTAATCGATATGGGATATATTTTTCCCAACATAGATGAAGAAGAATATGGATGTCTGGATGCTTACAGCGCTTGCGATTTGTCATAGGGTGGTTTATACACATACATAAACAATGTGTAACATACTCACGCTCACTCCTTTCAAGAACGTCATAAATCAAAAATCGACAATTTTCAGTTGTGCATGTTTTCAGAATGCTCAGAAAATGTACTATATCCCAGCAAAAGATGCATATTTTAAACTTAATATTTACCCGCTACAGGGCAGAAAATGTTGTTTTTGCATTTTGAAGAAAAGGTATTGTTTAATTATTTTTTTAAATAAACTAAACATTTTTCAAATGGAGAAAAAACCTTCAAATTTATCTAAAAATATTTGTTGCACAGTAAAAAGTTCAATAAGTGGCTTAATATTTATTTTTTAAACATTGTGTTATATTTTTAAACTTTAAAAACGCTCTCCTGAAAAATCAAGTTTTTTGATTTATGACGTTCTTGAAAGGAGTGAGCGATAAACCATTTGATTGACAACCACTCTATCAATTTTTTAATATCTATTTTTGAACTCACGTGTTATTCTTCTTCTTCCTCTTTAAAGATCATCAGATCTTTCTGTTGCGTTATCCGTCACTTGTGACGTGGACCGGCAGCTGTCACGCCATCTCTTTGGAGTTCTTCCAGGTGGTTTTGTTCTGTCTGGGTTCTCTTAAAGAGCGATTCGGGCGAGTCGATTGTCATGGGAAATCCAGAATTTAAAAAAAAGGAATAACAAATATGGATAGATTTTACCAAAAAATTTACTGCCGAATCAATCAATGAAATTAGTTACTTATTATTAGAATTGTGGTGATTTTCCTGTGAGTCTGGCGGGATAGTAGAGGGGGCAGATGGGACGACTCTCATTTGTTTAGGGGCCAATGATTGGCGGATCGCGTGCCACTTAGCGTCACGTGATCGCTACGTCACGACATGCGGCCATTTCTTTGCTAGGGGAATGCCGGGAATTCGGTAAAAATTGCGCGGAATTTCGGCGGGAAGTGGCCATTTTGTACTCGAACCCCTTTCAATTATGACTCATGGCCGTGGTAAAAGTATTTCCATATTTTAGAGACATGGCAACATTTTACGCCAAACTTTTAATTATTCTTTATTCCAAATGCTGTAAAAAATTATTTAGTCAAATTATAAGCTGAAATAATAAAAATGAAAATAATGTTTTCTAGCGTTTCTCATGTATGTGATTATAATCCAGGATTTGTACCTCACATATAAATAAAAGAGCTTCAGCTCAATAAAAAGCTTCGTTTCATGTCTCTAGTGAAATTCTAGTGATTCAAGAACTATGTTTTGAAATTGGATCATTTATATAGAATTTCCAAGAATTTAAGTAGTGTGATTGTCAATCATGAGTTGAATTGGTGTATGTTACATGTGTGTAAAGTTATCACTTAAACCACCCTATGACGGCTGTAAGTCCTGAAAATACCCAGAATTCCATATTATTCTTAATCTAATCTTAATGTTGAGATATAAAAAAAATTACATGCAAAAAAAAAACTCATATAATTGGAGATAATCCAGATTTGTGAAAAAATATTAGAACACATTTAAAATTTTATATCCAGCCTATGACGGTCGTAAGCCCTGTAAAAACACTTCTTTATTCTTCATCTATGTTGAGATGTCAAAAATATATATATAAATATATATTTTTATATATATATATATATATATATATATATATAAAAATATATATTTATATATATATACATATATATATATATATATATATATGTATATATATATATATATATATATATATATATATATATATATATATATATATATATATATATATATATAAATATATATATATATATAAATATATATATATATATATATATATATATATATATATATATATATATATATATATATATATATATATATATATATATACAATATATAAATAATTAAAATTTATATTTGAAGCACTTACTTTGTGATTTCCCGCTAGACATTATAATTAAGTTAAAATAAAATATTTATAGTAATTAAAAAAAACACTTTTTAATTATATAATTAATTACTATAATTTTTTTTATTTTTTGACATCTTATCAAAGATGAAAAAGAATGTGGAAGTCTGGTAGTAAGCCCCGTAAATGCCCAAACTTCCACATTCTTCTTCATCTTTGATGAGATTTCAAAAAAGAACATGAAAATAACTCCTGTAAGAGATAATCCAGATTTTGTCAACCAGTATTTGGACACACTCAAAATGTTGTATTTTATTAATTACCCATTAAAAATGTGATTCTGAGTATCGGTAGAAAAAAAAACACAGTACCTACTTAAATTCACATATTATTTTAGGAGTCGAGATTTTTCCTGATTCGGTCGGAGTATAATGATTTTTAATCTGCATTGCGGTCGGACTACATCTTCCGAATCTGAAATTCAGATTAGATTCCGCTGAACTATGTAAATTTATTCATAGTTTGTATTAATAAACCTAGCCTCCTCGTTATCCAATAACATTCCATAATGCACTTATACCCTTTAGCGTTTTCAGGAATATACAGTATCGAACAGATTAATTGAAACAAACCTTTTTTGTTGTATTTTCGTAAGTTTTGTAAAATCTTTTATTTATTAGTTAAACAACAAATTAATATTTAATATGATCTCATTTGGGCTCAATCAAAGATTTTACTCTTCTTGGCATCTATTATATAAGGTTTTGGCACGTGGATGCCATTTTTTCGTCTCGAAACCATACTTCAATTATGGACAAAATGAGCTTTTCCACCGTATTGCAGTAAATTTTGGAGAGCCGATTCTACAGATTGCCGATAGATTTTTAATGTTTATGTCTCGCAAAATTCTTGACCAGTCCCAATACATTTCATAGTTTTAGTGTGAAAATTTTCATAATTTTTTTGGAATTGTAGCAGGGATTTAAATCTTGCTGAAATATTCCATTACCTTTTGACCTTCATTTTTGTATCTCTGGTAGTATCTTTTCCAGTAGAATTATGTGATACTTCTTGCTATTTATCATATCAGTCTCTGAAATAATTGGCCTTGGTACATAATGCGAAGAACACCCCCAAAATATTGTTTTAGAGGGTGTTGAAAATACGAAAAAAAGTTTTGTTTCAATTAATCTGTTGAGACATTTATTGGTGAGATTATTTTTTCATCTCTGATCATCATTATTCATTTCATCAAGATGTCTGTAGTGAAGTTCTATTGATTCAAGAACAATGTTTCAAAACTGGTTCAAATATATAGAACTTCTAAGAATTCGAGTAGTGTGGTTGTAAATAATTGGTAGAATTGGTGAATGTTACACACGTGTGTAAAGTGATCACTCAAACCAGAAGTCAAAAAATAATATGAAGTATTTTGTATTTTTTTTAAATGTCATTATAATATAATTGTAGAAATCATTACTGAAATAGTGTTATCTTGCTTTTTATATATTATGTAAAGTTACACTATGCTTAAAATTATGCTACCATTGTAGAACAAGACTGGATATTGTGAAATTGTGAAATTGTGGAATTTCTTTTTTTGCATATTTTAAAGTAAGAAAAGTTATGGTATTATAAAAGTGTATTTTTCTTCATTACTTTCAGCTTGCGTCGTGTAGTGATATGTTTGCTACCCTAAATTATTCGCGGGGTTGATTCACGGGGTGATTTATTTTTTTAATAATATATTTTTAGTCTCAACGCATATAAATAATGATAAATGTTTTAAAATTTCCAGATAAAAAGGGATGCAAGTAGTTTGTCAACATTCATTTGTGGAAAATAAATGTTAGTGATTTTCAGCAACTAAATTTATACTGTATTTATACTTGCTGTAGTTCGCCATATCGCTCACTCCTTTCAACAACGTCAAATATCGAAAATTGTAAATTTTCAGTTATGCATATTTTCAAAATGTCCAGAAATGTATAATACTATATCCCAGCAAGATATCCCAGCGGCATATTTTTAACTTAATATTTACCCGCTACAGGTAAGAAAGTGTTGTTTTTGCATTTGAAGAAAAGGTAATGTTTAATTATTTTTTTAAATATTTATTTTGTTACAAAATATGTGTTATTTATTTATATATATATATATATATATATATATATATATATATATATATATATATATATATATATATATATATATATATATATATATATATATATATATATAGGGATCGTGGATGCAGATGCGCAATACAATGTAACTATACAAGTTGTGTACATACTAGCCTCTCTGCATCAACTCCACTCCCACCTACCCGTGGTGAACCCTGTTAAACCTAGCAACCCAGGAAGAGATTGCGGTAACCAACCCCTTTGGAAGCCTGGGTAGGTGAGCAGACGGGAGACGGGGGTCTGGGGGGCTCGCATCAGTGCTGAACTGGCGAGGAGCTCCCTGGATGGTCCCGGTGCAGGCCGTGTACCTAGGGATGGTGGCTGCCAGGAAACTGGACAACCGGCATCCACAGCCCGAGTTAGCTGGGCTACTGCACTGATGGAGGGCAGCAGTACCCATCAGAACTGGAAGCGAGCGGAGGCAATGGATGCCAGAACGGTTGCCCAACAGATTACTCCAGGCGCAGCTGCAACAGCCTCAACGACTGGAGTACTGCGGTGCAGAAGGCAACGGGAAACCACTGCACTACTTTCCCAAGACAACCCAATGAAAGTAAGCAAACAAATAGGAAGGCCGTCGAGCGATCCGGTTGACACCCGGCGCCTCTGGGGGTCCGGGCCCCAAGGTGGGAAATCGGTGACCGGGCACATCGGTGTGACGTACCAGGCACCATGTGGGAAATGTGCGACTGGTGAAGCTAATTCCAATACAAGAATATCCGTGCGTAATACACACAGAGTTGGCACCTGGAATGTCAGAGGATTACGCCTGCCAGGAAAGACGGATATTCTAGAAAAAGAAATGACCAACCATAACATACACATATTAGGAGTCTCAGAAACACATTGGACCGAAAGTGGACACTTAACAACAGCAAACGGTAATACAATATACATACTTCTCAGGCAATGCAAATGCAACATTTAGTGGGGTAGCGGTAATTTTAACATCTCAGTTAAGTAAGTCTGTCATTGGATATAACCCCATTAATGACAGAATGATCCACATCAAACTGAACACTCAACCCTGCAAAATGAATATTGTACAAGTGTATGCACCGACTGCCGATGCTCCAGATGAAGTTATTGATCTTTTCTATTCTTCTCTCAAAGATACGCTGGCTCAAATACCCAATAAAGAAATAACGATGGTTATTGGTGATCTCAATGCAAAAGTTGGATCAAACAGTTACCTCGAAGGTGCAGTTGGCCATTATGGAATTGGCACCCAAAATGATAGAGGTGAACGTTTGATCCAATTTGCTATTGAAGAAAAAATGATAATCATGAATACTTGGTTTAAACAGCACATCAGACGCCTATACACATGGATATCACCGGGTGATAGATGTCGCAACCAGATTGATTACATCATGATAAATAGCCGCTGGAGGTCATCAGTAAGTAATGTTAAAACTTATCCTGGTGCAGATTGCGGCTCTGATCATAATCTGCTGATTGCACAAATCAGAGCCAAGTTCAAAATTATAAAAAGGGATAAGTTTAAAACTTTAAACCTCAATGAGCCAGCAATTAAATGTTTTGGCACAGATATCAGGAAACAAGACGCTGATTTCAACGTAAACTCCTCAGAAAATGTCGAACAGCGTTGGAACAGTCTCAAAGAGAAAATTGTCAAGACTGCAATGAAATATCAGGAGCCGAGAAATGAAAAGAGGAAATCTTGGATATCAGACCCCACATGGGATATGATATCAAAGCGAAAAGCGATGAGAGTAAAAGGAACCTCATCTGCAGAAGCGAGACAAGAATACTCTAGGCTCAATAAAGATATACAAAGACATTGCCGACGAGACAAAAATAAACAAATTTCGGATATCTGTGCTGAGATAGAAGATAAAGCGAATAGCGTCACTACAAAGGATCTTTTCCAAAAGGTTAAACTCTTAACCCGTGCCTTCAAACCTCAGACATGGGCAATAGAGGACCAAAATTGAAGCGTTCTGACGGACATTGGCAGCGTCTTGGAGAGATGGCGAGGTTACTGCTCCGGACTATATGCCGAGACCTCAACAGCAGGAAGTCTTTCCTTTGAGAATCAAACCATGGAACCCGACATTTTGGAAGAAGAGATTCGAAATGCACTGAAAAAACTAAAATGCAACAAGTCCCCCGGCAATGACTGCATACAGGCCGAGCTTCTAAAAGAACTAGGAGATAAGGGCATAAAAACAGTGCTGGATCTCTGCAACCTCATATGGAGAACGGGAACATAGCCTCAGGAATGGGCTGAATCTGTTTTCATTCCTCTTCACAAAAAAGGCTCATCCAAAAAGTGTGAAAACTATAGGACAATAGCACTTATCTCTCACACCAGCAAGATAATGCTATATGTTCTAAAAGCACGATTACACAGTTACATTGGATGGCAAATACCAAAGGAACAAGCTGGTTTTGTGAAAGGAAGAGGAACAAGAGAGCAGATCCTCAACATCCGCCAAGTGATCGAAAAAAGCCGAGAGTTCCTGACGCCAACAGTTTTATGCTTTATCGATTACAAAAAAGCTTTCGACTGCGTGAAGTGGGAACATCTGTGGAAAGTACTCATGGAGATGGGAGTCCCATCCCATTTGATAAATCTCATCCATGGACTTTATGCCCAAAGTAAGGCAATCGTAAGAATCAATGGCATAAACACTGCAAGCTTCCCCACTGAGAAAGGTGTAAGACAGGGATGCATACTCTCCCCTGACCTGTTTAACATCTATGGGGAATACATCATGCGCAGGGCTCTCTACAAATGGAATGGAGGAGTGTCCATTGGTGGCGTAAAGCTGTCCAATATACGATATGCGGACGACACAACACTTTTGGCCAAAGACCCAAAAGAGATGGTAGATCTCCTTAAACGAGTAGAGATTGAGAGCAAGGCACTGGGACTAGAGATTAACCAAAGCAAGACCAAGATCATGATCATAGATCGATCTAAGAAGTTTGGTGATCTCGGGAACTCACTCGAAGGTTTAGAGATAATAAACGAGTTCCAGTTCCTTGGATCTCAAATCAGCAATGAAGGAACTTGTGAAGGAGAGATTAGACGTCGTATCGCCATCGCCAAAAGTGCCATGTCTAAGCTAGACAAAATCTGGAAAGACCGGGGTGTGAGTAACAACACCAAGATGAAGCTTGTCAGGAGCTTGGTCCACTCCATTTTTCTCTATGCTGCTGAAACATGGACTATAAAAGCAGCAGAAAGGAGAAAAATTGATGCCTTCGAAATGTGGTGTTGGAGGCGCATGCTCCGAATTCCATGGACAGCTAGACGCACCAATGAGTCCATTCGCCAGGAACTACGCTTGGATGGCTTGTCTCTGGCCAATATCTGTACCCGACGGATTCTCCAGTTCTTTGGACACGTTGCGCGTGGCAACGAGGATAGCCTGGAACGACTAGTTGTGATCGGTAGCCTGGAGGGAAAGAGAGGGAGAGGAAGATCCCCCACACGATGGACCGATCAAATTAAGGCAGCAGCAGGCACCTCAGTGGTTGGAGCGCTACGTGCAGCGCAGTCAAGGGATAACTGGAGAAGAGTCATTGCTTCTGCAAGGGTCACAACCCTCAGCAATGAGGATTAAGACGGAGAAGAAGAATATATATATATATATATACATATATATATATATATATATATATATATATATATATATATATATATATATATATATATATATATATATATATATATATATATATATATATATATATATATATATATATATATATATATATATATATATATATATATATATATAATATATGTTAGTTATTTATTGACTGTGATATTTTTATTTATTTACTAAAGGATCTATTATTTATTGAATGCATCCAGCCACAAGTCGCTGCGATTCAGTCTGGTTGAATAGAAAAGAAAGAATACTTCCGGTTAGCAAGGTTAATTTTTAAAATACAGAATGAGAGATAATGCAATATTATCATTTTATTACCGATCCGATTTTTACCACGTTATGTCTATTAAAATGTAAATTAGAATCATAAAAAGTTTATGTAATTAACAAATTTCATGTTTTAATTCCTGAAATGAGAAAATTTAAAGCCTCTCCCAGATGAGCAATTACAAAGTTAACGCATAAAATTAATGTAACTTAATTAAATAATACATATTCATCATTCTTCCTTAAATTCATATCTTTGAAGAATAAAGAATAATGGTGGGGAGAAGTTATTAAGTTGTTTCTATTAGATAGAAAAATTACACTGGCCAACAATGATTTTGTTACTGAAATTTTAATGAATGGTTTGAACCAAGTTATCGTTCTTATTAAAAAGTCTACTTGGTGACAAGCTTGTATCACGTCAAGTTTTGATGTTGCAGTCATATTATTGTTTGTATGGACCCCATATGTTGAAACCGTAATCCTAGTGGTTAGTATCTAGACATGTTTTAGTCTAAGGTCTAAGGGATTAAAAAATATATTTTGATAATTATGGAGTAACATTGGAAATATATTAACTTATTAATATTGAATACGATAGCATTAAAAGTTTATATGTATTTACAGATAAAAAATAAGGTAAACTTTAGTCAATATCAGAATTAAAAATATCCATAACTAAAAAATCTAACGTGCTACATTTTTTTGCTTATTTTTTTAATTCAGCTATGCAAAGTTCATAAAGATCAGGTACTATCATGCCAGTTACAAAATAAAAGTTGTAAATTGTTGGCCAGAGTTTTAACGAAACATTCAAAATTTAATATATTGTTCGTATTTTAATATGTTACTTATAAATCTAGAATTATTTATCAAAATACTTTGAATGCATCCAAATTTAAGTTCACGCTGAATTTTTAGGTCTCGTGACATTTATATTATATTGCAATATGAACATATTAGTTATTTTATCAATTGATTCGACTGTCCCTTTGGGCAATATTTTGATTTTTAATTTAAATTTCACTTGGTAAACACCACTTTTTAATAAATCTTTTGCGGCACATGTTTTAATGCGATTGAAACTATTATATGGTATTTGATTTTATGTCCACCTCCATAGTGGTCAGCACTCTCGGATACCATTCTTGAGGTTCCGGATTCGACTCCCGGGGGGATCAAATAAATATAAATGATTTTTTTTACACTAATATTTAAAAAAAAGTGAAAAAACTGTCTAGTTAATGTTTTACTTTATACCATTATTTTTTTAAACTTGTACGGGTGACCTTTTAAAATGAAACAACATGAAAAATAAGTCTTAAAAACAATACCCAACCCAAAATGTATTATGAAATACAAATTGTTCTCTGTTAAAGATTTAATTGGAGGCACGATTTCCCCCCGAACAAGGGTTGCTGAATATTACATAACATTATACCCTGAAGGGTGTTTAGTTAATATTGATTGAAACTTACTACCCCGCTTATATTACCGATTGACTACTTATCGTTCAGTGCAACACTACCCGAATACACAAATACGCCATCGAAAATCAAAGCTCAGTATGTGAAACATGCTTCAAAAATTAAATATTCACATACAACATTTTGAGTGTGTCCAAATACTTGTGTGTACAAATCTGGATCTTCTTCTTCTTCTTCTTTTAGGACTAGGTCCTGTCATTCTCGGGTCGCTCCTGGGAGGTGGAAGACCAGCCATCCTTCCATCGTTTAAGTGGTCTTCCTGGGGGTCTGATCCCGCTTATGTTGCTGCCCGCTGCCACCCTCACCACTCGTTCTGAACTCGCTCTTCTCACATGATCTCTCCAGAAACGTCTTCTTTCTCTTCCCCATCGCACAACATCTTCAACATCGCAGAGTTTTCTTATATCTGAGTTTCTTACTTTTTCGCTAAGTGTTAGGCTTGCAATGGGTCGTAGAGTCTTCATTTCTGATGTCCTAAGAAGGCTTTTTGCTCTCGCGGTGTCGGCTCTTGTTTCCGTGCCGTATGTCAAGATCGGTCTTAACGCAGGTTTTATAGATCCTAACCTTACTCTCTTAAATCTGGATAATCTCTAATTATAGGAGTTATTTTAAATGTTATTTTTTGACATCTCATCTCATTTGAAGTCTTGGCATTTACGGGGCTGACGACCGTCATAGGCTGGTTAAAGTGATCACTTTGACCAGCCTGCACACGCATAACATTCACCAATTCTACCCATTATTCATCTTTGAATAGATGTCAATTTTTTCCTATATTGAAGATAATCCAGATTTGTGAACTAGTGTTTGGACACACTCAAAATCTTGAAAATAAAATTTGTATTTAAAATGGGTGGATATTACCACAAAGTGACTTTGGTAGTTAATTAATAAAATAACTGAAAAATATATCTCTTGATAAATTATACAGTTATTTTAAACAAAACCTCATTAAATTTAACAGTACAAAATTAAATAAATAATCAAAAATAGCACATCGTGAACATTTTAGTAATTTATTTATTCATTATTCGAAGACATGGATTGATGATTCATACCACGTTCTGATCTGAAACAATTGAAATGGGCCCAAACAAATGATGGCTTTATATTGTTTACTGAAACAAAGCTTTCAGTATTCCAAACTGATAAGGTGTATTATGTATGAACTTGTGACTGAAAGGATTCTGAAATAAATTGCTATTTGGAATTATAAAGGATAGTAAACAAGCAGACGCATCAATTGATTATTTATATATATATATATATATATATATATATATATATATATATATATATATATATATATATATATATATATATATATATATATATATATATATATATATATATATATATATATATATATATATATATATATATATATATTTATATAAATATATATATATATATATATATATATATATATATATATATATATATATATATATATATATATATATATATATATATATATATATATATATATATATATATATATATATATATATATATATATATATATATATATATATATATTGCTCTAGATAAGTTTGCATTAAATGTTTTAGAGAGTTTTTGGGTAGAATTATTAATATAAAAAAACTCCTGTAATTGGAGATAATCCATATTTTGTGAACAAGTATTTGGACAGACTGAAAATGATGTGTATAATTTATATTTGAAGTATTATTTTTTGACATTTCATCAAAGATGAAGAAGAACGTGAAAGTCTGGGGATTTACGGGGTTGACAACCGTCATGAGCTGGTTTAAGTGTTCACTTAACACACGTGTAACATTCACCAAATCTACCCATTATTGACAACAACACTTCTCAAATTCTTGGAAGTTCTATATATATGAACCAATTTTGAAACATTGTTCTTGAATCATTAGAACTTTGCTAGAGACACATATTGGTGAGATGAAAATAAGCTTTTTATTGAGCTACATAGCTTATACTTTTTTTTATAAAATATCTTTTATTATTATTTTCTATGTTATATTTTAATTTTTTTAGATGTATTATTTGTATTAATTACTACATTTGTTAAAATAATTTATTTCATATTTTTTTGTAAAAGGCGGTAATGCCGTAAATAAATAAATAAATAAAATTAAAAATTAAAAGTGCGTACATGGATACACTCAAAATGTTGTAAATCATTTTTTTATGTTGGTGTGATAACATGTATTTATAATAATTTATTTCTTTAATTGTTTCAGATGGAGTTTGTTAAGCGGTTTTCAATCAATCACTGAATAACTGAAAATACAAGATGAAAGAACACTTTAAAAAGCTCCAAGATCTTAGTTAACTTAGAATATTAAAAAAATCATATTTCAATAAAGTGATTGTGCTTTTTCGACATTTGGTTCTTGTCAACACAACTGTGAAGATGAAGTCGAATTATAGGATCGCGGTTCTTTTAATGGTAAGTACTGTTTGATTTATAACTTAATTTTGATGTCTTCTTCGTCTTATTCCTCTATAATGAGGGTTGTGACCCTTGCAGAAGCAATGTCTCTTCTCCAGCTATCCCTTGACTGCGCTGCACGTAGCGCTCCAACCACCGAGGTGCCTGCTGCTTCCGTCTTAACTTGATCGGTCCATCGTGTGGGAATCTTCCTCTCCCTTTTTTCCCTTCCAGGCTACCAATCACAACCAATCGTCCTAGGTTATCCTCATTGCCACGCGCAACATGTAACGCACACATTTAGATGTAGGTACAGGTTATTCTATCAGAGTTGACTTAGACAAATGGTCAGGTGATTGTATTGGGTAGTCTTATAATGGGTTGAACACATTTTGTGCGGGGAGAGTATTTCTATCTGCGTTCGCCACTGGTGCTTATCTGTGGGATGTGTTGTTCTGCCTTTTGCGCCGGTTGCACTTTAAATGCGGGTAAGGTAATTCTACTCGATTATTTTGTAAGAGTGTTTTATATCAAGGCTTGAAGACGTTAAAAATTTTACACACATCTACAAAAATATAGAATTTCAAAATTTCTCACCTATGCCTTCATGTTCCCTTTATTCACAAACTCCAACCCCTAACTCACCCTTCCCCCTAACTTACCCCCCACCCCCCTCCTATGTTAAATCAAACACTGATGTTTTGAGTCTACAAAGTTGTATTTTACTGTTTAAAAAAACACATGAAAATCATTTAATCTTTACATTCGTTTAAAAATACCATAACTAGGCAAAACGATTGTCACAAAATTTATTTTAATGAGTTTTTTGAACAATAAAATACAACTTAAAATTATTAAGGAAAACTTTTGTTTTTATACCACTTGAGTTTATTTATGACTAGTTTCGAAAGTAAAGCTTCCATCTTCAGATCTAAATGTAAACATTTAGACCTGAGGATGGAAGTTTAGCTTCCAAAACTAGTAGTCATAAATAAACTCAATTGGTATAAAAACAAGTGTTTTTAAAAAAATGTTTTTAACATGTCTTACCACAAAGTAAATACCGAGACAATAATTAAAATACAACTTAGCAGACTCAAAAAATGAGTATTTGATTTAATATTTAGTAAATATATTTTGTTTACCCTGTATGCAGAGATACACAAACACATATGAAACAGTATGCGATGCCGTAAATATTCGTGTATGGGTAGGATTGCGTAGAGCGCTTGCTACGACGCTATGAGGATCGCTACGAGTATATTCGGCGACATCTCGGCGCCAAAGCAAAGTTTCTTGCAATCGCCAGGGGTTGCCAACCTTTACAAAATGAATCAATTTATATAAGAAATAGTTTTTACCTAATGCATGGAAGTGATGCATGGAGTTAGTGAAAGAATTATAGTCGGAATTATATTCCTCAGACAAATGTTCGACATTGCATACCCCTAGATAGATTTTAGAGTCACTTAGACGTAAGGCAATTCCAAAAGGTAGTCATTTTCAATTTTCAATTTTGCACTCAATAATTAATTTACAATTATTATGGAACTTGTATATTTTTAAAAGCTACAGCCTTTTAAAGAATATGATAATTATAAAAAATTAAACACTTGTTTCAGACCACAAATCGAGATATTTTTGACACGACTAATGTAGAAAACCACAGATGTTTTCATCAAAAATGGTGATCAAAAAAAATAAAGAAAAAACTGCCTTTAAAAACATTAGCAGTTTTTGAAACTAGTCATGTAAAACAAAACTCAATTAGTGGTCTCATACAAGTGTCTAATTGTATTTTCTTAAATATTTGTCGCAGATACTTTGTGGCAAACCAAATTTGATGATGACAAGGTTGTTGTCGAAACCGGTTGGAAAAAGTGTACCAATAAAAAGTGGTTTAAACAATTTTATAAAAAGTTTAATTTTAAATAATCAACATGTCATTTTACAAAGTTAATGACAAACAAAAGAATAATATAAGATTTTGATAAACGATGTTGCATATACCGTATCTGAATTTCAGAGTCTGTTGGAAATTTTGCAATTCCAAAATGTCATAATTTTCAATCAGTTTTTATGATATTTTTTTTTAAACGCATTATCAATTCACGAGTAGAGGTGAGAAATAAAGAAAAAAACTGTCGTTGAAAACATCAGCAGTTTTCGAAACTAGCCATATAAAACAAAACTCATTAAGTGGTCTCATACAAGTGTTTAATTTTAAATAATCAATATGTCTTTTTTTTTTCTCACACAAATGCTGACAGGACATGGAGCCTTTAGAGTCTATTTAAACCGTTTCGGCCTTCGTCCTGATCCATGCTGCCCGTGTGATGGCACCACTGCTCAGTCTATGGAACACGTACTGAGATCTTGCCCAATGTTTCAGCGAAACAGGTGGATTTTCCAAATGGAGTGTGATGCTCACAACATCGACTCCCTGAACCCGCAGGAGATGCTAAAAAGCGGAGTCGTCTCCAAATTATACTTGGGCTACCTGGAAAGTTTAGTTGTGGAGATGAAAAACTACAATGAAGGAGGATAAACGTCGGAGCCGGATAATACTTACGGAGCTCAATGCAGTGGAGTGAAGCGGCTGAACGCTGCTTTAACCTCTTTTTCTCTCTCAGATAATGCATACCCGAAAGCACTAAGGCAAAAGTGCAAGAATCCCATACCCGTAACATGACCTTGCATATATAAGCAGGGTGCAAAAAAATGTGAGAGGAAAAAAAAAAAAAAAAAAAATGTCATTTTACAAAGTTAATGACAAATTAAAAAATTAAATGAGATTTTGATAAATGATGTCGCATATACCGTATCTGAATTTCAGAGTCTGTTGGAAATTTTGCAATTCCAAAAGGTCATCATTTTCAATTAGTTTTTATGATAGTTTTTTTGAAGCACATTATCAATTCACGAGTAGAGTTGATTACTTCTGTCAATGGGAGAACAGCCATATATCTTTGTAGTTTAGTGTGCGGTTGCCGCATTAACTCCGCGATTTTATACAATTTTTATTTGTTCCACTCACGTATTACCAGAAATTTAGAATTGTATTCCCTCTATTATTCACGAAGAAGTGGAACGGCAATTGTTGCCAGTTTTTTGGCGCTCTCATTTTTCCAAAATGAGAGCGCCAGTATTAAAATGAGACTGATCCCGGGATACTGACGATGAAAAGTGTGATATATGAGATATAAAGTGGATATATAACGATATATAACACATAATGACACATTGCTCACTCCTTTCAACAACGTCATATATAAAAAATCGTCAATTTTCAGTGATACATGTTTTCAGAATGCCCAGAAAATGTACCTACTATATCCCAGCAAAAGTGGCCTATTTTAAATTTAATATTTACCCGCTACAGGGCAGAAAGTGTTGTTTTTGCATTTTAAAGAAAATGTATTGTTTAACTATTTTTTAAATATACTAAATATTTTAAATGAGAGCGCTAATATTAAAATGAGACTAATCCCAGGATACTGACGATGAAATGTGTCATATACGAGATATAAAGTGGATATATAACACATAATGACACATCGGTCACTCCTTTCAACAACGTCGTATATAAAAAAAAATAGTTGATATTCAGTTGTGCATGTTTTTGGAATGCCCAGAAAATGTACTATATCCCATTCGTCTGAGGGATCGCATTTCAAACAAAACAAAAACAAAATAAAAATACTATCACTATAAATAATTTAATAAAACGAAAATTATTTATTTTTGACGGTACAAAAAAAAAGTTTTGATGTAAAATAAAAATGTACCCATTAATAAAAAGATGAGAATAACATTAAAGCCATTAAAAAATAAAACAAGAAACAAGAAATCAAGATTTATATGAAATGTAAATATAATTTTGTGCTTGTAACATGTATATAAAATATTAGTATTTCATATATATCAAAGGCATGTATTTCATATATAACATATCGCTCACTGTTTTCAACAACGTAATATATATAAAAAATCGTCAATTTTCAATTGTGCGTATTTTCAGAATGCCCAGAAAATGGACTATATGCCAGCAAAAATGGCATACTTTTAAGTCAATATTTACCCGTTACAGGGCAGAAAGTGTTTCTTGTACATGGCGGACGTTGTTCTAGTTATCGATAAAATTATACCCGCTCTGAAAAAAAATAAACGAAATACTAAAATTCATACATAGATTATGAAAAAAACTAATGGTGTCTAATATCAATGTCTGCTTAAGTCACTTTAATAATTTCCATCACTTTTCTTCAGTCTCAGTTTCTTAGGGGTCGTCATTACTTTTGGCTGAACTGTCCTAACTTTGCAAACCCCGGAGGGTAGTTTAAATATTAAATTTCCCAAATCTTTATTCTTCTCCACCTCTTACTGCAAAAACTTAGTTTTCTTTATTAATAATAAAATTGCTTTGATTACAACTTCGCTCATGAGCAGAAATAATGATCATTTATGTATGCAATATTCGTTTTTGTACTTTGAATACATATACCACAAATACAAACACGCAAAATGACAATACTTCTTCTTGGTGTACTTCTTTTTCTTCTTTTAAATGGCTTTTCACCCTTCTTGAGTGTTCTAGCCCACTTCTTGGTGTACAAACCTTATGGCTTGATTTAAAGAATGATAAGCCTCCTGCGATGTCGATTCCCAGCTGTCAATCCATCTCTTAGGTTATGCACCTCAACGTCCTAATTTATGAAGTTGTTAGAAGGTTCTTGTTGTGTCTGCCCTGGAAAAAAGCAATTTAAATTAATAATATTAGCTTCTATTTCTTCTTCTTGATGTAGGCCTTGTAGTCTGTTTTTAAGAGACATCAATGTCAATTTTTGTGTACAACATTTTGAGCGTGTTCAAATACTTGTTCACAAAATCTGGATTATCTCCAATTACAGGAGTTATATTCATATTATGTTGTAAATAAATTATCTGGTCAAATTATGAGCTTAATATTAAAAATAAAAATGGTATTTTCTAGCGTTTCTCATGTGCGTGTTTATAATCCAGGATTCGAACCTTACAGACTAATATAAGAGTTTCTGCTTAGTAAAAAAGCTTCTTAACATCTCACCAATAGATGTCTCTAGTGAAGTTCTAGTGATTCAAGAACAAGGTTTCTATATTGGTTCATATATATAGAACTTCCAAGAATTTGAGTAGTGTGGTTGTCAATAATGGGTAGAATTGGTGAATGTTGCACGTGTGTAAAGTGATCACTTAAACCAGCCTATGACGGTCGTCAGCCCCGTAAATGCCAGACTTCCATATTCTTCTTCATCTTTGATGAGATGTCAAAAAATTATGAAAAAAATTATGTGTCAACTATCCGTCTCTTTGGTGGTTCGCCCGGAAGTCGTCCACCTTGGGGTGTGTCGTGCAGTGCAATGCGGGGGAGTCTGGATGGTCCATTTTCCTCACATACGCATTCAATTGTCTTCTTCGTTGCCTTCTTCACCTAACGACATCCTCGATCTCGCGTATTTCCCTTATCCTGGTATTCCTTATTGGTGTTTCTTTGGTGTGTGACAATTATTGAATCCACTATATTTAAAAGCAAACTTTCTCAAATTTTCTTAAAACTGTTATAAATTATTAAAAATTTAATACTTTTGTAAATAAAATATGCATCATATGTGTATTCAAAAATGAAAGAAGACTGAATGCAGTCGGAATGCGATTTTTCAGATAAATATTCGACATAACGATGTTTGACAAATGTTTGAATGGTGATATAAAGAAAGAATGCTAGGAAAATTGTTTTGAGATACATTTTCTCATTTGTTTTATTTTCTAATTTTTTATATTTTCTCATTAGTTTATTTTAAATATGCCTCTTACCTTATGTTTTTCTCATTTATTTCTTTTAAATATTCTTCTTATGCCTTTTATTAAACCTGTTTATTGTTTTAATATTTTGCCATATATTAGTTTTGGTTATTTAAAAAAAAAGTTACTTTATTATTTGTGTTCCAGTCTTGTTAACCTTAATCCCATGCCCCAAAATGAGAAATAGAAATTACTCATCGGGAATATTATATATATGACTTATGTTTGTAATATGGTAAAAAAATTACACAGCTCTTTTCAAGAAAAATAGGATAAGGGGGTTTATATCATCATTATACCCTGTGTAATGATGACGAGGAATTTTTGAAAATACACTTAAATCAAAAACAATTGTCTCACACCGCCATACATAAAACATCAAATATTCTACAGCATTTGAGAATGCCACCGTTAGGAGATCGATGAATAAATTTTCATACATCGGTTTTCGTTACTACTCTCGACTTTATAGGGATGTTTCTCCAACCCCTAGACTGGAAAAATAAATGATTAATTGCTGAAATTTCTGAAACTCGAAAGCGTCTGAAATGGATATCAAGTTTTCAGGATTAGAAAATATTTCGATAGATATTGTTTGTTCAAGGGCTTTTTCTTAACGAATTCTTACTTTGAAATATGAATCACTGCATTATGTAAGACATTTTTTACAAATATTTTAAAACGTCTCAAGTATTGTTAAAATATTTTTTACAACATTTTGAGTGTGTCCAAATATGTACTTCTTCACAAATCTGGATTATCTCCAATCATAGGAGTATTTTTCATATTATTTTTTGACATCTCATCAAAGATGAAGAAAAATATGGAAGTCTGGGTATTAACGGGGCTGACGACCGTCATAGGCTGGTTTAAGTGATCATTTTACACACGTGTAACATTCGCCAATTCTACTCATTATTGACAAACACACTTCTCAAATTCTTGAAAGCTCTATATATATATATATATATATATATATATATATATATATATATATATATATATATATATATATATATATATATATATATATATATATATATATATATATATATATATATATATATATATATATATATATATATATATATATATATATATATATATATATATATATATATATATATATATATATATATATATATATATATATATATATATATATATATATATATAAATATATATATATATGTACCAATTTTGAAACATTGTTCTTGAATCACTAGAACGTCACTAGAGACATCTATTGGTGAGATAAAAAGAAGCTTTTCATTGTGCAGAAACTCTGTTATTAGGGTATGAAGACTGAATTCTGGATTATAATCACTCGCTGTTTCTAACTATTGGTGGAAGTTAATTCTATGCCATCGACCCGCAACAGCACAGGCTCTGCAGGGCAGGTATTGAAACCGATCGAAGCGTATCAGCTAATTCAGATGAAATACTCAACCCTTTTAGGTACTCTGGAGTTAGAGTATTTATTGATATATGCATAAACAGACACAGTCTAGACTCTATTCTTTCTAGAAAACGCAACCAGTGCAATACGTAGTAATACTACTAATTTTTAAAAAAATCTTTGAGAATTAAAAACATCAACAACAAAAAAGCACTCTCCTTCATCGTTAATTCGTGTAATAAATTAAATTAAAAAAAAAATATTAAAAATTTATTAAAGTGAATGATGAATGATAAGAAGAGTGTTTTATTACCATACCATCAAGTTAACATTTATTTTAAAGTACAAGATTACATAAAAACATAAATAATAAAACCCTTATCCGCACCGTAATGGTGCATAGGGCACTGCGTCATATAAACGCCGTGTTATCTTGATCGTTTACATATGAAGGAAAGGTGATCAGCCCTCCGCTTCAGGTACCAGTCCAAGGTAATATTGAATAAATATTACAGTGAAAAAAAAAATCAATGCTGACCATTACACTACGGAAGCGAACAAAAGATAAAAAAAAACAAAACGTATTGCTGTAAAAATTTATTTAACAAATAAATTGAATTAAATAAATCGGGAATTCACTCCCTATTAATTAAATTGAACCCTATCCCACATGATGTAGGGGGAATTGCGTGCCAGTTAATAAATACAAAACAACTTAAATAATCTAAAACTTTGTCGAATAACTGCGCAACAAAGTTTGAACAACTCGTTACGGAAACTACTTAATCTAAATACATTTTCTCCTCAAGTTAATAATCTTTACACAACTCATTTAGGGGGGGGTTCTGTTTCAACCCTTTAGGGCAGGCTTTATGCCTTACAAAGGGGTGGTTTTATGCTTATCATTAATCACTTAACACGTTCTTAAAATAAATATATTCATTACATTTTTTTTAAATATTTTAAAAGCGTTATTGACTTTGTGGTGTGGTATTGTGTAATGGGCAGCATTACATAATATTACCGTTCTGGAGGTCCTGGGCTCGATTCCCAAAGGGAATCAAATAAATATGACTGATTTTTTCACTGTAATATTCATTCGAATTACCCTGGACTGGTTTATACCTGAAGCGGAGGGTTGATCACCTTTCCTTCATGGGTAAACGATCAAGATAACACTGTGTTTATATGACGCAGTGCCCTATGCACCATTGGGGTGCGGTTAAGGGTTTTACTTACTTTTTACTTTATCCTTTAATTATAATAACTTTATTTTAAGATAATTTAAATAAGCTTTTTATTTGAAGCTTTTCACTGCCAATATAACAGTTGCCAAGTATACTCAAATGTTAGCAAATGAAGTGTGAACTCCTCTGTAGGAAATGATTCGTCCCTAGAGCCCCCTTAGAGTGTATTAACTACACATATAATTGGTATATTGCCATTTCTAAAACACAACAAGTGTCGGTGCTTGTATGCAAATTGCTTTGGGAGTTGCGCCTTACATTATTTCCGTAGTTTGTCGACTTGGATCATCCCCTAACTTCTAGCTGTGTGTCTCCCCTGAGCGAGCAAGACTATTGTGAGGCGACCCCTGTACAGCTGTAGAGAAAATTGGACTATTTCCTGAAGATGATTTTTACACCTAATTAGCTAGCTAGCTAACTAGCTACCCATCACGCCGCTTCCCCGCAGAGGTAGACGGAGAAAATAGATCGCCACACCACTCTGTATTTGCAAACATTCTTCGCCTCTTCCACGTTCATGCATCTCCTAATACATACCCACCGATTAATACGACTCCTAACCTAACTACTTTTAAGTATTTGGCATACCTGCTCATGACATGTTTTTCTCGGTCTTCCTCTGCTCTTTTTTCCAATTACTTTTGCCTCTTAAATTTGTTTTACCTTTCTTTCTTTACTCATTCGTTCTACATGTCCAAACCATCTCAATACACCTTCATTTAATTTTATTAAAGATGCTCATCTCAGCCTCGCATTATTAACTTATTTAATATTCGAACATCTATCATACATCGTTTTGCTATGATCAATGTCATTTTAAACAAAAATAACAACAAAATAAAATAAAAAAATCACTAGAGATTATTAAATTATACAAAACATTTTTATTTTTGCCAGTACGAGAAAAAATATTTTTGAATTTAAAACATAATAATGATAAATAAAAAAGTGAGAAGAATAAAAATGCCTTTCTTAATTTCATCGGTGTGTACAGATGGTTTGGATATGTGGAACGAATGAGTGAGAAAATAATTTTAAAGGTACTTATTTTTAATATTACAAAAAATTAATAATATTAGTATATAATCACTCACAATACTAATAACTATTATTATGGTTATATTTTAATATTATTAACATTTTTGTAAAAAAAATAAGTGAAAATGACTAACCACAATGTTAATGCTTAGTTAGTGTTTTTTTACAATTTGATAATTTCTTACCTCATAGTGAATGATGAAACAATAAAAAAATAAATAAAAAAATATTCATTCAATATTTGCTACATTTGGGGTTATAACCCTTTGTACTACAGCTCACGATCGAGAGTTTCCAAGACAAGTTGTGGTTTGGATAGGTTGTGTCAAATTTGATGAGCTTAAAGCTTCACTTACTGAAACAACATTCAAAATAATTCCGACGATTAGACAAAATGATCTCGAACTTCGCGAAGTTGAGTTGAGAGAATTGGGATAAACTCGCTCTGAGAATAATGCGCCAAATTTTACGCAGGTTATTCGAAATATCGGTTTCACCCTAGATAACTTGACGCTTATCACAACATTTTAATTGTGTCCAAACCCTTGTTCAGAAATCTGGGTTTTTCTACTTATTATTACTGTTTTTATTTTATTTAATAACACCCTTATCCGCACCCCAATGGTGCATAGGGCACTGCTTCATATAAACGCAGTGTTATCTTGATCGTTTTACACATGAAGGAAAGGTGATCAGCCCTCCGCTTCAGGTACCAGTCCAGGGTAATATTGAATAAATATTACAGTGAAAAAATCACTTATATTCATTTGACCCCCCCCTGGGAATCGAACCCGGGACCTCCAGAACGGTAGCCGAGCGTGCTGACCATTACACTAAGGAGGCGGACAAATTATTACCTAATATTATTACATTTTGACATCTCAACATAAAAAAAAGAGTTATAGTTAAAACATAGATATGTAAGTCTATCTTCTTCTTCTTATTTATCTTGTTGGTAGGCCTTGTGGCCTGTTTTTAGAGGGATTAACCTCCTACGATGTCGATTTCCTGCTATCGACCCACTAGCTGGTCTAGGAATATACTTTATTTACTGTCCGTCTCCGTACTGTAATGGTCAGCTAACACTCGGCTACCGATCTGGAGGTCCAGGGTTCGATTCCCAGGGGGGGTCAAATAAATATAAGTGTTTTTTTCACTTAAATATTTATTCAATATTACCCTGGACTAGTACCTGAAGCAAAGTTCTGATCAAATTTCCTTCGTGTATTAACGATCAAGAGAACACTGCGATTATGTAATGCAGTGCCCTATGCATCATTAAGGTGCGTTGAAGGGTTTTGAGTTATTTACTAGGCTAGTTAAGTGATCACTTTACACACGTGCAGCATTCAATATTCTACCCATGATTGACAACCACACTACTCAAATTTTTGGAATTTCGAGATATATGATTTATCTACAAAATTTGAGTGTCTCCAAATACGTGTTCACAAAATCTGTATTATCTCCAATTACAGGAGTCTCCTTCACATTATTTTTTGATATCTCATCAAAGATGAAGAATAATATGGAATGTTTTGAATATTGAAAGCATTAACTTTGTGGATCATATTGATATATTATTTCGAGAAATAAAAATACTTTGTGTTCTGATCCACTCACATATTTATTAACCAACTAGTTTCGGCAACAGCCTGTTGCCCTCTTCAGGGTTTCATTTATTACTAAATAAATAAATGAAACTCTGAAGAGGGCAACAGTTTGTTGCCGAAACTAGTTGGTTAATAAAAATGTGAGTGGATCAGAAGACAAAGTATTTTTATTTCTCGAAATAATATAATAATACGGAAGTCTGGGCATCTAACCATGTGTCCAGATGTCACTATAAAATAAATAAATAAATAATTTATAAGGTTTAAAAAAATACATTAACTATGCAGTGCATGCTATGTTAAGTTACTGATAAAAATGAGAATTTCTTTTAGTTTCAACTAAAATAAATGCATTCTGTGAGTGCATTTTTATTTATAACGGTGTAGCAGAGAAATGTAATAAATCTAGAAAGTGTATGATAAACTTTTGATACAAATCTTCCACCAGAACACCCAGTGACGTCACAATATGATAGCTGTTCCGCCAGTTCATAAAACTTTACATTGTGAGCACTTGTTATTCCAGTTGATCTCAAACTTTATTATTTCATTCTTCAAAACGAATTGTTGCTATTTCTAATTCAATTTTTACTTGGTAAATACCACTATTTGTTAAAATTTATTATATTTATCAAATACCACGATGCAGAATGTATCGAAACACGTGTCATGGCTTAACCCTTGTATGATATTACATATAATTATTTGAGTTTATGTAACATACATATATTCCAATTATTACACTTAGTCACATACAAAGTTCAAGTCATGAACAATTTTGAAAAACACTATATTTTAATTCTGATGAAACATTAATAAATAATATGCTTTACCCAAAATACATCACCTTTACTGTCTATGTTCTCATTAAACAAAGTCTCACCCCTTTCCCCCCTCTTATTACTACCCCACCTAACTCAGAACATATATATTTTTTAAATTACTCGTTATTTTTTGTAATCACATATCTTTTTTATTTATTGTTTCGGCATTAACTTTGTGGTAAGACATGTTACAATGATTAAAGAAAACACTTGTTTTTTACTACTTGAGTACTCAAGTGGTAAAAAACCAGTGTTTTTTTAATCATTGTAATCACATATCGATGAAAACATGTGTAGTTTTTTAAAATAGTCGTATATAATGAAATAAAACTCAAATAAGTGGTATTATACAAGTTTAAAAAAAATAGAGATTAAGTTATATAAGCAAGATGAAATACATAAATAAGTAAAGTGAGATTTTTCAGAAGAACAGATTATCGCAATAAAACTAACATTGCAACAAAAATAATATTTTTTTTTTGGTACCCACCCTTACATAATTTAATGCAGTGCCCTATGAAGACAGAAAGTAAAAATAAGGGATAAAATATAAAAGGGTATAACAAAATATGCGATATTTAGAGAATTCCATAAATCAAAGGATTAAATTAAAGCTGCATAAAAATTAACCATTTGCGCTCGAAACTGGTACCCAGCACCCTAGTCTCCTCCCCTGGCGGGCCTATTAACTTCCACCGGATCTGACGTCACACCGGAAGATATATGCCTCCATAAAGGCAGGAATTATGAATATTCATATAGTAATTCAATTCATATCCTGGTAGTCATGCATCACGACTTAAAACCCCGGTCGACGTTTTCCCCGAATACGCCAACTTTGAAAAATAGCTAAACTGGCTTACCCTTAGGTTGAATTGTGATTTATACGCTTTTGCTTGTATACGTGTATACAGCAGCACTTTAGGGCAGAGAAAGAAAAAAATGCAAAATGTTGACGAGTGATTTACGTGTTTTTCATTTAAATTTTACTTGGTTAATACCACTGTTGCTTAAAACCTATTGTGACACTGTTTTCAATACGTTTTACATCTTAAACTGTTTGATAATGACGTTGGATGGATCGAAATACTGGTCATAATATTCTTTTAAAGATTGTGGTATTTACCAAGTAGAGTATTGAAAAATAAGTAAATAAAGTGGGGCTGTCCAAACTTAAAACACAGTAAGGGACATTTTTTTGTAGTTCGTTTTTTTATTTATTTTTGGACTAAGTAGAGTCTACTTAGTGCAAAAATGCAAAAAAACGTACCACAAAAAAATGTCCCTTACTATGTTTTGAGTTTGGACAGCCGAGTGGCTACTAAATTAATTAATGAAATATTTAAAAATAAAAAAATTCTCCCATTGTATATATTTCATAATTAATATTTGAAGCACTAACTTTGTGATTTCCCATTGAATAATTAAAATGTAACTTTGTTTTTAAATCACTTTAAATATTTTATCATAAATTAATTATAATGTCTACTTAGCTTATAAAGCCAACCGCTTCTTTATCAAGACCGATTAATACAAGTATTAATCAGTCTTGATAAAGAAGCCGTTAGCTTCAAAACCGGTAAACATTATAATTAAGTTATAATAAAATATTTGTTGTAATTTTAAAACAAAGTTACATTTTAATTATATGTATATATTTTACTTTTTCTATGATCGGAGTTTGAAAATTATTTTAGTCGACCTTTTATAGAATAATGTGATGAAAAAATTAGCAATTGTTTGGGAAAAAAATACTTATTTGTATGTTTTATATCTCATGTTCAAATCCCTTGGATATTCGTTAAAATTTAATAATGTTCGATAATAAAATTAAAAATATAAAAAATTGTAGCTTGGGTAATATTTCAGTCTTTCTTTCACAATAAAACGAGTCAATTGACAGTTGTTTAAAACATAATGAGTGTTTGTATGTTTAACTTTTCAAATTCAAATTCTTCGCCAAATCTTCAAAAATAATAATGATTCAGGAAACGCTTGTTTTTAAACCACTTGAGTTTATTGATAACTACTAGCTTCGGAAGCTAAACATTCATTGCCAGATCTGAATAATAACTATAAAAAAAACTGTTCTATAAATAAGGAAAAGGGTTAGTTAGGGGGAGGGGGTTTTAAGGGGCGGAGTTTGAAAATAAAGGAAAAATGGAAAGCAAAGGTGTAGAATTTTGAAACAATAAATTAATTAATAAATTATTATTACAATTTTTTTTTTTTGGATTTATAAATTTTCTAAATAATTCATAATTTGGCCTTTATGTGGTACAAGGTGTAATAATTTTAATTTATGAGAGTGGAATGAGTGATATGTATCTATTATGTGATTTGCAAATTCCGTTTCAAACAAGTGATTCCTTAATCATTTTAACATGTCTTACCACAAAGTAAGTGCCGAAACAGTAAATTAAAATTAAAATGTTTCATAACGAATATGTAATGTACTGCAATATTTAGAGCTTGAATATCATTTCAGTCAACCTTTCACAGTATAACAAGTCAATTAGCAGTTATTTAAAAAAAACAATGCTCGTTTTCATGTTCAACCTCTTAAATTCAAATCTTTCATAAAGTTTATAAAATAAAACAACTTTGTTTTAACCACTTTTTATTGGTACACCTTATCTAACTGGTTTCGACAAGAACCTTATCATCTTCAGGGTTTATGTACTAAATTCTAAAACATTGAAATACTCATATTTAGATTAAAGTTAATTATCCTTCCCTTACGATACCAAAAACTTTCACACACTCCGTACACCATATGAAAATATGATTTAAAAAACGGGAAAAAACTCCTAAATTTGCATTTCGCAGCGAATACGTCAACTCCAGATGACAACTTGTGAGCTACAAGTTGTCACCCTTGTCAAAATCGGTAGGATAAAGTGTACCAATAAAAAGTAGTTAAAACAAAGTTATTTTATTTTATAAAGTTCATTAAATGTGCTACAAAGTATCTGTGAAAAACATTCATGAAACCTTCACAAAGTCGTTAATAATTAAAATATAATAAAAATAAAATATTGTATGTCTCTATACTGCAATAATTGGAGCTTGAATATGATTTCAGTCAACTTTTCACAGCAAAACAAGTCAATTAGCAGTTGTTTAGAACACAACTAAAGTTTGTTTGTATGTTTAAACTTTTAAGTTTAAATCCCTCTCAAATTCGCTAAAAACTCCCCTAAGTATTGATTACGCGATTTCCCTCAAAATTGTGTTTATAACAAGGGTGGAAAAGGCGACCTAATTTACTCACATGCCATTCCGCAGCTTTTCGCTAAACGTTTTGTCGTATCTGAATTCCGGGGGGGCTGCGGATTTATATCCTAAGCATCCCTCGCGTAAGGGGTGTTTTCGTGAGACGCAAATGGCACGTAAAGCTGTTTTCGCAAAAGGAAATTTTTATTTGTATAAAGTTGGGACAAAATGTGCAGGAAATTATGTGGGGCGAGGTTTTATACGCTTTTGGAAAAGAATGCTTGAATGGGTAAGAATGTGTAACAATTTAAGTACCCACACTTTTATAGAAACGCATAGAAACATAAAGAAAAGTAAAGAAGTATTTGGGCACACTCAAAATGTTGAAAGTACAATAACTGGTCAAATTCAATTCAATTCAATTCAATTCAATTTATTTATTTATAATTAACATACACATTACAAATTTAAATTTATTTAATCGTATACATAAACGAAAATTTAAAATAAGCAAGACTACAATTGCTAAAGGTGTAGAAGAACCCCGGTTCGGAAAACTCCTTCAGACACATGGAACAGATCAATATCCAATGAGATATTGTTCAACATAGCGGTAGCTCTTCCTACAGGCATAACCATCGGCAGGTTGGTCCTGTGTATAGGTAACAATCTATGCCGACGCTGTCTTAGGTAACTATCGGGAACATACAGACCAATGTTCCGGATGATTTCAGGATTATCGATCATACCGCGCAACAATCGATAAAAATGCGTAATCAAATACACATTCCTTCTAGTCTCTAAACTATTGTAGCCAAGCATACCCTGCAGAAACTCGGTCGGGTAATAGCCGAGCCAAGGATAATAGCCGTAATTATAAGCTACATGAAAGATTTGAAATCGTGTTTTCAGGTGGGTTTCAAGTATGTGAATTTAATGCTGGATTCGGACCTTGCATACAAATAAAAAGAGTCTCAGCTTACGTCTCTCGTCACGTATTAACATATACATAAATAAATGTAGAATTCAATCCAATAAAACTTGTTTAATTTTGGATATATTACCCAACAACTCTATGCTTTACTTCTATACATTACAGTTGAAACCTAGATTCCGTTGTGTACAACCAGATTTGTTTCGCTGATAGGTTTTTATTTACTATAACTGATTTCAGTGCACCATTCGTTCGGTCCCAGCATCCACTATCCTTTCTATATCTTACATTTTCAATATGTTACAAATACTAACTGGTTTTCTGTGTCCGGACTTCCAATAAGATCTTTCCTTTACGAGGATTGAAATCATAAGAAGGATAATTCGCTGATAGGACGAAAGACCAAAGTATCCCTATGTACCCCTATAATCCATATAATATACAACCCTCTCAAATGTAGCATATGCTGGATTGAAAAAGAAAAAGAGGGTTTAAATGTGAATATAAAAAAAAATACTTGCACAATGCCACTTTATGTAAATGTTTTTATTTTTATTATCCTGAATAATAATAATAATAAAACCCTTATCCGCACCCCAATGCTGCATAGGGCACTGCTCCATATAAACGCAGTGTTATCTTGATCGTTTACACATGAAGGAAAGGTGATCAGCCCTCCGCTTCAGGTACCAGTCCAGGGTAATATTGAATAAATATTACAGTGAAAAAATCACATTTATTTATTTGACCCCGCCCCCCTGGCAATCGAACCCGGGACCTCCAGAACGGTAGCCGAGCGTGCTGACCATTACACTACGGAGGCGGACTGAATAAAGGCTAACCATTTTCACTATGTTAGATTTCAATAAAAACATGTTTTCAAAGTGAATTATTTATTTAATTCGTACAATAAATCTTATTTTAAATACAGGATTGATTGTTATTTACCAATATATTATAACCAACCAAAAACAGACTAGTGATATTAATCAAAAAGTTTGATACCATATAAAGCTGTTTGCAATCAGATAGTACTTGAACATTAAAAAAAAACATAAATTACTAATTGGTGATAATAAGGAAGGCAAAGGGAAAAGTGAATTTAGGGAGGGGATGGAGGGAAAAACTAAGGGAGGAGGATTGACGGACAGTTAGGATTCTAATGATAAATGGCAATGTCCTAGACGTTTCTTAAAAGTTATAAGATGAGGTGCATTTTAAGGAGGAGAAGTTTAATTTTATAAACTTTATAACATGTCGCTCACTCCTTTCAAGAACGTCATAAATCAAAATCGACAATTTTCAGTAGTGCATGTTTTCGGAATGCCCAGAAAATTTACTATATTCCAGCAAAAGCGGCATATTTTTAACTTAATATTTACCTGCTACAGGGCAGAAAGTGTTGTTTTTGCATTTTGAAAAAAGGGTATTGTTTAATTATTTTTTATGTATACTAAATATTTTTCAAATGATTACCTTAAAAGATCTGTTGCATAATAAAAAGTTCAATAAGTGGCTTGATGTTTATTTTGAATACGTTGTATTACATTTTTAAACTTTAAAAACGTTCTCCTGAAAAATCAAGTTTTTTGATTTATGACGTTCTTGAAAGGAGTGACACAAATTTACAGCAAAAAAAAATCAAGAAAATTACAACGTACTTATAATACGTAAAACGTCAATTTCCAAAGTAGGTTAAAGTTATCTTTGGGAACACACATTGTTCTTTTTGACTGGTGAACTGAACGTTTCAGTACTGCGGGGGTGGGGGTGGTTTCAGCGGCAGAGGAATAAGTTGGCCAGACACAGCGGAGCCTGAAATGGCTAACGGATAACGTATAACGGAATAACGGGATAACGGTACGGCGAGTTGCATTAAAAGGCGGACCCGATCTCTTAAATGCGAAAATAAAATTTGACTTTTTACTTTTTTAACAAAAATTTTAGTAATATTTTTATATTCATTATTTATTTTTACAAAATGTGAGTCATGTTTTTTATTTTGATTTTAATATAATCCAAATATATATCAGCAACTAATGCGCTAAAAAGAACCATTGATAAGCCTGTAGTTTCGTGAAATATAAGAATATTGAATTTGTTGGAATCTCATCAAAGATGAAGAAGAATATGGAAGTCTGGGCATAAGCTGGTTTAAGTGATCACTTTACACAAGTGTTACATTCACCAATTCTAACTATTATCGACAACCACACTACTCAAAATTTTTGGAAGTTCTATATATATATATATATATATATATATATATATATATATATATATATATATATATATATATATATATATATATATAACGTGGTAATATTTTCCTTTTGAAAATTAAGTGTAAATAATATGTAAAGTGGGTGTATAATAATAAAATAAACAATGTGTTGCTTTGTAATTAAAGAAACGACAATAAAAGTTTATTCTTAATTAATCTTTATAATAATTTTTATATCTATCTATCTATCTATCTGATTCTGACAGTTAATAATATTATCGGAAGTCTTTTGTTTTATTCTGAGCGACGCATGCGGCATCTGGTGGTAGAACTGTTTTATGTAGGTACTTTTTGTAAGTACTTAATAAAATGTATAGGTAGGTACCTAGTTATTTTATTACATCTCCCCCCTTGGGGAAGAAAATTCATAGTAAAATTTTCACTCGTCCTCCGGATCATCTCCTTATAGTGAAGGGACATGTATAAGTTGAGTGATGTGATAAAGTTTTTTTTTTTTTTTTTTTTTCTTTCTTTCTTTTTTCCTTCTTTTTTTTCTTTCTTGTTTTTTTTTCGTTTCTTTCTTTTTTTTTTCTTTTTTTCCGTTCTTTTTTTTCTTTCTTTTTTTTGTATTTTTTTTTTCTTGACCCTTTTAAAGTAGACACAGTTTTTTTCAATCTATTTGTTTTTTTCTTTTGAATTCCTTCATTTTTATTCAGATCTCTTAAAGTATCTTCTAATATAACCAAATGTACAACTTTTAATTGTTCATCTGCATTTTCATTCGATTCTAAAACTGGATTCCTGCTTAGACAATCTACTTCTAAATTCTTCTTTCCTGTAGAATATTTTATTTTATCTTTCGTAGAAGTTTTTTCTACTTTATTTTTATTTTCATTTTTCAAGCACTGTTTCTGTGTTATTTGTATGTCTTTATTTTTATTCTGATCTTTTAAATTATCTTCTAATTTAACCAAATTTACAACTTTCAATTGTTCATCTGCATTTTCATTCGATTTTAATACTAGATTCCTGCTTAGACAATCTACTTCTAAATTCTTCTTTCCGGGAGAATATTTTATTTTATCTTTCGTAGAAGTTTTTTCTATTTTATTTTTATTTTCACTTTTCAAGCACTGTTTCTGTGTTATTTGTATGTCTTCATTTTTATTCTGATCTTTTAAAATATCTTCTAATTTAATCAAATTTACAACCTTTAATTGTTCATTTGCATTTTCCTTCGATTCTAATACTGGATTCCTGCTCACACAATCTGCTTCGAAATTCTTCTTTTCTGGAGTATATTTTATTTTATATTTTGTAGAAATTTTTTTCACATGATTTTTATTTTTAATTTTATCACTAGTTCTTAAATTTCCACGTCTTCTTTGATTATCTTCTAATCGTTTTCTTTGATCATCTTCTAATTTTTCTCTCCCACTCCGAACATATTGTAGTAATTGTTTTAATACATCTAATGTTTCATAATCCATTTCCAATTAACAAAATTGTCGTTTTATAACGTGGTAATATTTTCCTTTTGAAAATTAAGTGTAAATAATATGTAAAGTGGGTGTATAATAATAAAATAAACAATGTGTTGCTTTGTAATTAAAGAAACGACAATAAAAGTTTAGTCTTAATTAATCTTTATAATAATTTTTATAAAGGGTCCGCCAAATAACTTTTTTTTTTTTAAAACAGGGCGCAAAACATCGAGTGTAGCTTCGGCTGTGTGGCACGTAGCGCCGTCCTGTTGAAACCAAATGTTGCCAATATCCTCCTCTTCAATTTTTGTGAACAAAAATCCGTTCAACATGGCCCGATAACGATCGCCATTGACTGTAACGGCCACTCCTTGCTCATTTTCAAAGAAAAATGGCCCAATTATGCCTCTGGACCAAAATCCGCACCAAACAGTGACTCGTTTTGGGTGTACCGGCTTTTCAATGTATGCGTGCGGGTTTTCTGTGCCCCAAATACGACAATTTTGCTTGTTTACATACCCGCCAAGATCAAAATGAGCTTCATCCGAAAAGATGATTTTTTTGGCAAAATCGGCATCTTCTGTAAGTCGATCGCAGGCCCACTCAGCGAAGCGAAAACGCATTGGATGGTCAGTTGGCTTCAACTCCTGAACCAATTGGACTTTGTATGGCGTCATACCAAGGTCTTTATGCAAAATTCGTCTCAATGATGTCTCCGAAATGTTCAATTGTTGAGAACGACGGTGAATTGATGTTGATGGCGCTTCACGCACACTTTCTGCCACAACATCGATATTCTCGGGTGTACGCACTGTTTTTGGCTTTTCACGCTTTGGTTTATCGATGAGGATGCCAGTTTCTTTCACTTTTTTCACAAGATAACGAACATACGGAGCTGACGGTGCTTCTCTTCTTCCAAAAACCGTACGCAATTTTCGCACACATTCTGCAACATTACCATGATTTTCAAAGTAATGTCGCAATATTTTCCAGCGTTGTTCAAGCGTATACACAACCATATTCGCTCAGCGGAAGGATAAAACTAATTATCTGTCAAATCAGACATGAGCTAAGTGTTACCATTCACGAAATAAGCACTAGTTGAAAAAAAAAACTTTAGATGGCGGACCCTATATCTATCTATCTATCTATCTGATTCTGACAGTTAATAATATTATCGGAAGTCTTTTGTTTTATTCTGAGCGACGCATGCGGCATCTGGTGGTAGAACTGTTTTATGTAGGTACTTTTTGTAAGTACTTAATAAAATGTATAGGTAGGTACCTAGTTATTTTATTACATATATATATATATATATATATATATATATATATATATATATATATATATATATATATATATAAATATATGTATATGTATATATATATATATATATATATATATATATATATATATATGTATATATATATATATATATATGTATATATATATATATATATATATATATATATATATATATATATATATATATATATATATATATATATATATATATATATATATATATATATATATATATATATGTATATATATTTATATATATATATATATATATATATATATATAAATATATATATATATATATATATATATATATATATATATATATATATATATATATATATATTTATATATATATATATATATATATATATATATATATATATATATATATATATATATATATATATATATATATATATATATATATATATATATATATATATATATATATATATATATATATATATATATATATATATATATATATATATATATATATATATATATATATATATATATATATATATATATATATATATATATATATATATATATATATATATATATATATATATATATATATATATATATATATATATATATATATATATATATATATATATATATATATATATATATATATATTTGAACTAATTTTGAAACATTTTTCTTGAATCACAAGAACTTTACTAGAGACGTCTATTGGTGAGATGAAAAGAAGCTTTTTACTGAGCAGAAACTCTTTTTTTAGTATATGAGGTCCGAATCCTAGATTTTAGGCACACACATGAGAAACGCCAGAAAATGCCATTTTCATTTTTATTATTAAATGTTGAAATTAAATTATCTGGTCAAATCATGAGTCATCTTTGATGAGATGCCAAAAAATAATATAAAAAATACTCAAATAATGGGAGATAATCCAGATTTGAGAGAAATAATTGAAAATATTATTGAAATTGTTGAAAATGAATTATTAGTGATTTTTCAGTCAAATATTTTTTTAATATGACCCTGGACTGGTACCTGAAGCGGGAGGCTGATCACCTTTCCTTTAACATTGCTTCTATACGATGCAGTGCTTTATGCACTATTGAGTAGGAATGAGGAAGAATTGAATATCTATCGATACGTTCAATTATTCAAAAATTTCAATTTTTATATTTTACTTCCAATTCTCAAACGTTGAAGGTACCGTAGAACGGGGCTACTTGAACGGTGTGTTACTTGAGCCCAGTACAAAAAAAATATTAAGATCTGTATTTGGTCTACAATAATGAACGTATCGACATGATTCATTATTTCCCTGACAGGTGACGCTTATTGTCACGATACGTTCATTATTGTAGACCAAATACAGATTTTTTTTGTACTGGGCTTAAGTAACACATCTAAGTTCAAGTAATCCCGTTCTACGGTACCCAAATTTCCAAAAAATAAAACGAATACTCAATTCATTCCAATGTCGTTCAACTCATTTTTTTCTCACCAAATTACTTTTGTCGACACTTTTTTTACAATCAAAAGCTCATAAAAAATTCAGACGATACTGTTTCATCTTTTGACGGATTTTCCTTCAATTGTTTGAGAAAATGATAAAAAGCATTTAAATTATTTCAATATTCCTTCTGCGATGTAAAAATATTTTAAAAGAAAGATCTTAGATTCAACGAGTCATGTTTTTTGCCACATAAAATTGACATGACGTCTAAAATTCGGGGCTTGATTAATAAAAATATATTATTTATTCAGAAATATATTATTTATTATTGTCCGCCTCCGTAGTGTAATGGTCAGCACGCTCGGCTACCGTTCTGGAGGTCCCGGGTTCGATTCCTAAGGGGGGTAAAATAAATATAAGTGATTTTTTCACTGTCATATTTATTCAATATTACCCTGGACTGGTACCTGAAGCGGAGGGCTGATCACCTTTCTTTCATGTGTAAACGATCAAGATAACGCTGCGTTTATATGACGCAGTGCCCTATGCACCATTGGGGTGATAAGGGTTTTATTATTTTATTATTATTATTCACAATTTGAGTGTGTCCAAATACTTGTTCACAAATCTGGATTATTTCCAATTAGTAGTTATTTTTTGACATCTCAACAAAGATGAAGAAAAATATGCAGGTCTGCTGACCGTCATAGGCTGGTTTAAGTGATCACTTTACACACACGTAACATTTACCGATTCTACCCATGATTGACAACAACATTATTCAAATTCTTGAAACTTCTAGATCTATTGATCAAACTCGGGAAACGGTGCTTGACTTCATAAGAACTTCAATAGAGACATCTATGGTGGGATGAGGGAAGCTTTTTATGCAGCAGAAACACTTTCATTTGTATGTGAGGTTCGAATCCTGGATTTTATTTACATACTCGAGAAATAATAGATAAATTCTCTTCATCATTTGTAATTCATGTGTTTTTAATCAAAAATACAATTTAATATACTCTATCAAAATAAATATCGGTGTTTGTAATTTATATTTGGAGCACTAACTTTGTGATTTTCCATTTTATAATTAAAATGTTACTTTGTTTTAAAATCACTATAAATATTTAATTATAACTTAATTATAATGTCTACCGGTTAGCTTCGAAACCGGTAGACATAATAATTAAGTTATAATTAAATATTTATAATAATTTTAAAACAAAGTTACATTATAATTATATCAGTGTTTGTATTTAACTACCTAACTAACTTACCATCACGCCGCTTCCGCGGGTGTAGGCAGAGAGAAAAGAACGCCACACCACCCTGTATTTGCAAACATTATTCGCCTCTTCCACATTCATGCATCTCCTCATACATACACGCCGATTATTTCACCTCCTGACATCTCTAATGTTTGATTTAAACATTTAATATATGTAATATATAAGTTGGCATATCTTGGATACGGTTTCTCTAGAGTAATTGAGTGGTTAAAATCATACAAATTTCATACCACAAAACTAAGTTTATGCTAGACTGACCAATATCTGGTTTTCAACGATAATTCCGGACGCTCTGCATGGATTCTAGAGATGTATGGAGGCTTCAGAAGTCAATCAAGGTAACTCACATTGAAAATAAGTACTTATAGCAATCAATAAACTTTAAAAAATTTAAAAAACTTTGTTTTAACCACTTTTTTTAATTTTATTATTAGTACACTTTAACCAACCGGTTTCGAAAAGAACCTTGTCATCATCAGGGTTTATTAAATTCTAAAAATTGAAATACTCATACTTAATTACATTCCCTTACCAAAAACTTCTACACACTCAAATTTTATATATATATATATATACAAATTTTATATATTTATATTATATATATATATACCACTACAAAGGCGGACAACGCCTATTCAATACATATCTTTTTAATCACTCAAAGCATATATAGTCACAAAAGCATTCTTATTTGAACACCATGGATGGATTTGCACTGTTATACTATTGAAGCGTCAGTATAAAGTTCTATATCACAGTTTCTCAAACGTTTTTGCATCGTAGACTATTTGTCGTTTGAAGGATTTTTTTTTCATTAGGAAAGACCTTTATGAAATGTGTGTAAGATTTTTCCCAAATCATTTAACATACTAGTAGACGCATTAATATCATTTATTTTTTTCATAAACTTATGTTTTCACCAATTATTTTACTCACGGACGGTCAATTGTAAGGTGGTCAATGGTAATGGTCAGCACGCTCAGCTACCGTGATGGAGGTCCCGGGTTCGATTTCCAGAGGGGGGGGGGTTAAATATAAGTGATTTTTTAACTCAAATTTAATACTGATCTGGTACCTGAAGCAGAGGGCTGATCATCGTTCCTTCATGTGTTGACGAATAAGATAACGCTGCGTTTGTATGATGCAGTCCCCTATGCACCATTGGGTGGGGATAA
>NW_028281801.1:0-77545 GCF_059751285.1 Brachycentrus maculatus
TCCCAACCTTCCCAACCCCAACCCCCAACCCCAACCCCACCCCAACCCCCAACCCCAACCCCAACCCCAACCCCAACCCCTTATCATCTCTTCTTCCTCGTTGTGGTCTAGCATAAATGAAGCATATACCTTACATGATCATCGTCTTAATGTATATCAATAAAATTCACAATGAATAATATCAACTTTTAATTGCTGAAAACTGAAAGACTAAAAGAGACTTAATATATATATCAATATATTTATCAATATATTTATCAATATATTTATCAATATATTTATCAATATATTTATCAATATATTTATCAATATATTTATCAATATATACCGATGTATGCATGTATTAATCTGATGGAATTTATAGCGATTATTACAAAATATTTAAAGTATAGCATAGACAAATCAAAATGTTTTAGCTGATTTCATGCTTCTTTTCTTAACCATAAAGGCCTATGCATTAGCTTCATTGTGTAGCTGATCGAACCATTTATGTTTTAAAGCTTCTTATAAACTGATTCTTTAAGTTGAATCATTTTCCAGAAACCTTTGCATGAGATCGATTCCATCTGCTGAAATGTGCTTCCATCTTGGCCCATTTATTGTGTAGCCTCCTTCCATTGTTTTTGAAGGATAGTGCTAATGTTGTTGCTATTAAATGGCAGAGTACCCGAGAGTCTAAATATGAGGACAATTACGCGAAGTACATGATGCAGCCAACTGCAAGTTGTCTATTTTTTCTGTAATTTCCTCTCCTTTGAGAATTTAAGGGGCAATGTAGTTGGGAGTGCCAGCAAAGAGCTCTTCTGGAGGAAGAGTCTTGAGCTTTGAGAGATAGTTAGCAAACCCGAAGTCGATGATTTTGATTTTGCCGAGCTTGCTCTCATTTTCTTGCTATTCAATCATGATATTTTCGGGCTTCAGGTCTCGATGCACGATTCCTAGCGAATGGATATATCGCACGCCAATAATCACCTGCTAGATGATGTAAGCCGCCTCGTACTCGTCAAGGAATTTTAATTCTTTCACAAATTAAAACATATCTTTGCCTTTAACAAGTTATGTGACAATGTAAATATGGGTCTTTGTTTGAATACTTTCTTTAAAGAACACAAGCAAAGGATGAGATAAGATCGACATGATGCTGCTCTCGTGCCTAAGTAAGAGAGAGATGTTACGCAATGAGTTTCTTGGCTTCTTCATCGAGCTTGAAAGTCTCTATAACCTTTATGGCATATTCTTAGTGACTCTTCTATTGTGATCTGGATCGATAGACCACCGAAAATTTACCAACCCCTATTTTCTCCCCCATTTCATACAGTTGGGTAATCGAGGAGCCTTGAAAATATTTCAGATTTTCACCCCATTGCCTCTGCATTTATTCATTCAAAAAGAACAATCTGCGCACTGGGTAAACTCCATCCCGATGAGCAATTTAAATTCCATGTCCATTCCCCACTTAAAACATCTTTTTGACCAGAAGACCTTCGAGACAGACGATCAATATAGGGGAATCTATGTGATCTTCCTAGCAGAAAATTAAAATAGAATTCAGTAAATAAATAACAACCTTTGTCGATACTGCCGTATCACTCATAAAAAGCCGAGCTTTGGATGTAAACTATAGTTCGGCAGACAAAAACAATGGCTTCCCGTCGATGTCAGCTTCCCAAGCATTTTTATGGAATCCGCTATAGTAGTCATTGTACAGTTTCGGGTGCCTCTTGATCCAATCTTTGAATTTCTACATGCCCAGTCTCCCAGTTTTGATATCTATATTATATTTTTTGAAGATGTTGTGCGCAAATTTCTTAGTCAAATGATGAATGCTTGTCGTTCTGACTTCGATGTCATTTTATCCGAGCGTAAATTTTACTAAACAAGTTTGGCTTTATTTGATTCGATTAACCTAATTGAGAATCATATTTCCGACCATGCTTTCCAGCCTGACCGACGAGGCCTCGCTGTCTTTATATTGAAAAACGGCGCATGGCATATTTTTCTTCATTCCGCCCGGATTGACACTTTCCATCCGACGGTTTTGAAGTTCGTCTTCGACCCCAACTAGATATTTTTTGAGAGCTTCATCAACAAACTCAGGGTCATTCAATATTTCTTTGAAGTCCTATTTGGGATAGTTGTAGAGCTAATTTAGGGACAAGATACCATGGTGAGGAAAGAAGTAAAGCTAATGCCTTCCGCGATATTGTTATTAGAGAAGAATTTGAAGAGCAACTAAATTTTCTGGTCTTCGGTGGTTTTAAATGCCTTGACTGAATATAACCAGTTTTACTTATGCCCTTGATGAACTCCTCTTGGTTGATAAGATTGGACTAATTGGCATCGAACTATTTAAAGAGCTGGTCTCCCCAGTAACCATTCTTGTGAAAGAAGAGCAAAAAGTTCTCCAAGTTCAATTCTCTTTCCACGATCCTTGCCGATAAATCTTGGTAGATCAGCTACAGTAGCATGACCTATTTCTCGCCCACTTTATTATGCAGTTGTACTTAATTTGTCGAATTTATCGTTGTTCTCTGTTGGCTCTTTATATTTTTTACCATTCCCGATGCAGTTTCCCATTGCTCTTGTTCTAAAATTAAATAGCCAAACAAATATCAGGAATAATAGGAATATCCGTGCTCATCCATTATAAAGTATAAGATTAATAAAATGACCACGGAGAATAAGTAAGCGCACAAGTTCAACTAGGACAACCTTCTCAGAATCAGGAAAAATTCGAGACTTAACCAGAACCTATTCCTGAGCAAGTTGGTGCTCCTGAAGCATGGAACCATCCAGATTGAGGCCATGGGTGAATGCATTTCTCTGGCATCAAAGATCTCGCAGATTCTTACCAAGAATAAACTAGCAACCATCACTAGTTTGAATTCCGAAAACGTCGAAAGAGAAGGATCAAGAAGCATCAACCCGAAAATAATTGTCAAACTGACCAAATCCGCAGATTTTGAAAAACTCACGGAGGGCCTCGCTTTAAAAAATTGATTCTGCTTATCGCATTGTTCAACAATCAAACAATTGTATAATTAACTAAGTATCTAACTCTATTCAAATGATATCATTCTGCAAACTGTTGTTGTTGGTCTGGCCTGAAAGCCACGCGCGTTATATTTGTGAATCGTTCATTTGATTTTAACTGAAAACGTGACTATTGCCACGTGGACCATCTATATTACTTTCTGTTTTTATTTTCCAGAACCTTAAGGTTTCATCGGCTGAATAGCTAACAACCGTATCTCCAGATGGAGATTGCTTCATATCAAGGATACGGCCTTTATGGCTTTTTATTTTATCGCATAGTACTAAATCCACGGAAGATCCTGTGTTCACAACATTCCAAGTGTTGATTTCGTTGTTCGGCGAACCATGGCCTGTGATGATGGAGTTAGTCTATTTATGCCATAAGATGCTGCTCACTTGGCTTTATGTCTTCACTGAGCAGAGAGTCCTATCTAGAGATTATTCATGTGAATTCCATATTTTAATAGTGCGATCGCCCGATCCTCCTCCGCTCGCCAAAATTGACGACTTCCATGGGCACCAACTCAGGCCCTTTACCGCTCCTTTATGCTCAGTGTATTTAAATTTTGGTGAGGCAGATCGACTGTCCCAAATTATGACCGAATTGTCGTTTGCCCCTGAAGCCAAATTGACTCCATTGGGCTACATCTCGAGAGCACAGATCTCGCCTCTATGCGACAACATTTATTGAACCACCGAGTGTTTAAGCCGGAGATCATGAGCCTTAATGCTCTTATCCTTGGAGCCAGTATACAAAATGTGTCCTTCTTGACCAAACTATATCACTGCGACCCTTTTGCTATGCTCATGAATTTCGCGGATAACTGAACATTTCTGAGTGTCATAAAGCTGCACTTTGGCATTGGAAAGGCCAACTGAGAGTATACTGCGATAGAACTTGACACTGGACACATAGCTGCCATCTAGGATTTTGCATACTTAAGTGATGTCAGTTGGAGTGTATAAATAAACCTAATTATCGAGTGAAATCGCGATGGGTCCATCAGAACTCCAATCAATATTATTCAAGTAGAAGTCATCCCGAAGGTAAGGCGCATCCAGAATCTTATCAGGCTATGAATTTATAATATTCTTTTCATGGGGATGTGCTGATGCATGAACCTATACGATTCCTACTGAGACAATTGAGATGTCAACCACGATGGTTATGAGAACTGTGAACTATTTTCGGCAGCTTCATTGCTATTGAAGTTTAGCAATCCGAGAATCATTTAGCATATTTCTCTTCAAGTAGCCCTAATAATTGTTCGTAGGCAGACAGTTAACCCCAGATGGAGTTAGAGCATTGATCTGAGTGTCAAATCGATTGGGGATGAACCTATCAGCTCTCCTTGATTGCACAAGCATCAACCGTTATTATAATAAGGATCTATTGATGCAGAACAATAGAATTAACTCAAATTCAGTTATAATTTTTATCATTAAATTTACACACTCATAATATATCTGCTTGTTTGGGTATTTCGACTCTATTACACAATTATATGAAGAGTTAGTCTCAGGATTGCAAGGTAACACTCTAACTTTTAGATCCTTAAAACTGTTTGCTAGCCAAGTTTCCAATAAATGTACCTGAGTACTTGGTGATTGCTCACCAGCTATTGCCTTGTGATGCACATAACGGGTATATTGTTCGAGTGAAGATGTTGAATTCCCTCCGCAGATTTTTAGAGGAGTTGGGTATCAGAATTCCTACACTCCCAAGCATTGCTTTCAAGATAAATAAACCGCAATTGAGCTTAAGGAAGATGGCGCATAGGACTAAATAAATGAAATATCCAATGAGTTTTTAATTATTGGCTCATCAAAAAAAGGAAATCGATTATTTCGTAGCCAATCGTCGGATCGTTCTGGGTAGTGACTGGAACATGGGTAAGTCGACCACTGCCTTCGTTTCGTTCCTAAACTCATGCTGCCCCAAAATCTTAATATTAGCCCCTTCCACATTGATTCCCAACTGGCATCACCTCATCAACAGTTGTAATTCAGGAAACCATCTAAGAATCTATGAAATTGCAGTACATGCAAGTGTTGTTGAAACCTTACACGAACCCAATATGCCCATGGGATCATCAAAATACTTGCTTAATACTAAACTCAAAATCTAAGAGCTTATGTAAAGATATGCACAGAATGACAAAACAGACCTTGCACATCGGAACTAATTCGAGAGTGTTTCTTACGCCCACTACTTTTGCAAAAGCTCCAGAAAACAATATAAATCTCCTCATTTAATAAAATATGTCTATCTCAAACACATCAAAAACCAATAACAGAACAACTCCTGTAGCATTCCACTGTAAAATAGCCAAAAATAGCAGAGCAACATGAACAAAAGATAAGCATTCAATATGGCATACAGAATGCTTGGATACAATAAAATTCCTTCGATAGTCCTCTATGTGAAGTATTTGTTGAAATACCTTCCCAAAGTATATCACACCATAATGATAGATCAACAAATTCTATTTGATATATGCCCAATAACCACTGGCATCTGCTTAGAGAAGCTCATGCGGTAAAATTTCCACAGATAAAAATCATAAACTCTATATAAACGAGACAAACCATTAACTGTAAAGAGGAAAGACAGTCCCTGTTATCCGAGTCTGCAAAATTGTATAAGCAGCAGAATAAATGCAACAAATTCATAAATCTTCAGGCAGCTAAATATGGAATTAAAATCTGCATTCGATGATGACTGTGTTTTGCGAGCTCTATAAACATAATTAAGCCGAACTGGTCCAGGAGTATGCATACAAAATATTCTTAATGTGCGACAAAATAGAAGCCTTAATTCTTTGCAATAGTGGCTTAGATATTTCGGAATATCAAAAGAAGTAACAGGAGCAAATCAAGGAAGAAAAAGCCAACGCCGATATTTTGAAATGTAGCAGAGTTTATATAAGCCTGACATTTTAATCTCTGAGGCCCAGTATGCTCACCTTGAAGAAGAAGAATATCTTTTGCTCGAAGAGAAATAAAAGGAAAAATATAAAAAATAAGTAATTTATCATAATTAGCCTGTGGCTTCATCTCAGTAGCTGTTCGAAAAGATGAAGAGTAATGTGAAATTGCACAGGCATTCATAGCAAATAGCTTGTGAAAACATTCAGCCGATTCCCAATGAGCAGCTTTGTGAGATTAATTCATCTTCTGGATGCTAATTTCGCTAGACTCTGGTGAATCATGAAGAAAGTTAGTAAAAAAGGTAAAGAGACCTAAAAATAGAAAGCATAAGAAATAAAGGAAATTAACAGGTGGAATCTATCAACAGAAATGAAGATAATGCAACTAAAAGGAGGAAACACTTAACTGTAAAACTGATCCCAAGGGTTTCTTTGCTCAATAACGACTCAGGAAGCAGCTAGCAACAAAAAAATGATGCTCAATGTCAGTGTGCACAATGGATTGTATTAGCATTTATGACGATATTAGTATACTATCGATATAATTTATACAGATAAAACTGTGGAAACTCTGTGATTTGATTGCTAACAGTGTCCATGAATATGTACCTATCATTGATATGCCAAAGATAGCGATATCCTCATATTCTTTTCATAATTTTATGCCCATCTTCTCATATCCCCATATTATATGTTTGCTCATGAATAATTTTAATATCAATGCTCGACCCCACTGCAATAATACCATTAACCCATCAAAAGCAACACAGCAGCTTCAAACACATCAAAAAAGCTACAAAAAAATTAGTAAAATCCCCACGCGACTTTCATAAAGTAAACGGCAAAGGCATATAATGTCATTTTGAATATCCAGCCACCCGTGCATCTCAGCAAAAGCTTCGTAGCACTTTACAGCGTAGTTTCAAAACAAGTGGATCACCAAATTCTCGGTTTTAAGGGTTGAACTATTCCTTAGATATGATTGAGAAAATTCCATAATTTTGGGGGTGCATTGTCCCTAACCATATTCAAACCATCAATAAAAAGAAGTTGAATCTCGAAATTGAAAGATGCAAGGCCAAATCGAAATCTTTGGGAAAGCCAGTTAGTACCCATGCGAGCACAGATGATGAGACAGAGTAATAAAACAGCAGTCAATTCCTCTTGAAAAAATACTTAAAGAGAAAGTATCGCTCCTATGCCAGACAGCCCTTCGTGCACACACCCCATAGCGAAGCACATTATATAAATTCATAGCCTAAACTTGCACCTAGGATGAAATCAATCCCAAAGCAGTGCTGCGATTGCCAACAAAAAGAATAAAAGTTTGCACATATGACCCAATTATAGGCAATGATGAAGTAGAATAGAAAATGGCAACAAGAGGAGTCAAAATTCATGAAACTAATAAAGAAAGAGTCAAAAAACGATACGGGGATAAATACAGTATCAATCACATCAATCATACTCAAACAACTAAACAGAATTCAAATACTTAAGTTAGTGACGATCACGATGCTTTTTTCTATACAAATTTTAGATCCAATCAGGCTATCAACCCTGAAGATCAAAATATCTGCAAATGTCTTCAATCTTCATTAAGTATCCATAGCAAGAAGCAATCCGGTACATATAACATTGATGAAAGTAATGAACGCAATAATCCTGAAAACAGTTACCATTAAAATTAAATTTCAGTCATCAGATATCCGAACCACGATAAATTTATTGAAGTGAACAAGATAAAGATTTTGACAGAACAGATAAAGTGGAGGAGGAAAGTAATATACAAAATATAGTAGTAAATGAGTAATATCAGGAATAGGCATAATGCATGATAAATTTTTATAAGTTAGCTTGAACCCTATAAATTCTCAGAATAGTCCATAATTTAACAACAATTTAATATACATCATTCACTACCTAATTGTGTGATGCTGTCAGATCGGTGGCATTGCTCTTTTGTTTACAAAATCGATTCTTACACAAGAACTTGCATCTTGTTCTCCGTGTTGATGTTTTTAATATCGAGCTTCAAAAGCTACTCATATGTGGCAATTTTAGGCTTCTATTTTATTTGAAATAAAGGAGGGGGTGAGTTCATGTCCATAATTGATACATTAGGCAGAATACGGTGGGTTGGGTGCGAGTTTAAGAGGGGTACGCTCTTTTTGGTTTCGATGGTTTGCAACCCATTTCTCGGCTGTTTAAACTGCAAACTAATTAATGAGCTGAACCTATAAATAGCATAACTGATAATAAATAGTATATAGGCATATAAGCAGATAGGCATGTAGGCATATTATAGCAAGGCAGCCTGTTTGTTATTGACTTAATCATAACTGCATTGATGCTTTTACTTCTTTTATTGCGTCTTTAATGCTCGCGGTTTGCGAACCCTTTAAAAACGGGCCAACTTATTTTTGGTGATTTTCGGGGAAACAGTTTTATAGCCTTGGTACTTTCGATCTTTACTATTCATAAAAAAAGTATTACAACTCTTCGCAAGTGTCCAAATCATCGATCAGTCCATACTGCAACGCTTCCTTTCGAGCATTAAAGACTTTTGTAAAATGTGGTTGGTGAACTTCTCTTAATTTAGCTAAAACTATAATAAATGTGACTTACTTGCTTTTTCTCGATGTGGGATGCTCTCTTTGAGTAGATGCTGTGAATAAGGTCATCTTGTAGCACTTTCACTAAGCCCTTTGTAAACTAAATGCTTTAATCTGTCATTTCCTCGAAATTGTTGTATTGTGCATTGTTGGGTGACCCTAAAACTTTTTCATTTTGGATCTGATATTTGTTCGCCAGTTTGTTGAAATTCACGCTATTCCAAATAAATTCATAGCACCCCAATGAAGACATATCGCCTGAGGCTATAAATTGAAAGTACTTGCAAAGGCCTTGGTGCCTGAAGCCAGCAATAAATTGGCAGCTCCGAAACAATTATCTTATGCAAATGTATAAATGGGCACGCTATTATAATTCTTGAAGTACTTGTTTTTTTATGCGAAACTGCGGAGGATGTCGATTATGTTTTTGGTTTGAGTAAGCGAGCCACCCTGGGAACTGATGGGGACCGTGACGAGCTCAATCGGAAACAGTCTGCGTTGGGCTAAGAACTTATGGATATGATCAGTCCTGTATTCATGTAAAGTGCATACGTCTCGCAAGTGATCAAGCCCGTACGGGCACTTCGAGAATTCTTGTGAATGCTCGCAGTATTGGATTCGACATTTAATATTATTCAGTGAATTTAATCAAGGTGACAACTATCTATGCAAAGTAAATAGCGAATAATGCATCATCGAACGGAATCATAGTTTCAATTTGCTTAATAGGTTCCGAATTTAGGCCTTGCTCTTTCCTACATGCCTGATTCGATTGGCGCACTTTATATGGCTTCATCTTCTTCGCTGGTCAGGTTGTTGATTGAAATATGCTATCCCTATGGCCCCATAAAATTCGCAATTTTGCCATTCCCAGTTTCAATAATTTCTCCATCTTCCAACAGAGTCTCACATTTACTGAGTTTATCGTAAGCTTGATCAAAATGTTCGACTCTGAATGAGATAATAGGACTGTAGCCCTTAGTTGTTTGGTATGGTTTGATAGCTGCTTTCAAGTATATTTTAGTATTGTTTGCATCTCTCAACTACACAAATTTTTACGATTGCATTGTTACTTTCAGGCCTAAACATTCCGAGTAAATGGCTGCCGTACTTTCAACATTTCGGCATAGAATCACAATTCGATCTAAAGAACTAAGGGCTTTTCTCATTTTATAATATCATTAATTTAATAAACAAGGAATTTCTATCTAATAAGAGTAAATTGCGATAATTTTTATTATTGCATTATTGTCTACACTACTATAATTGCACTTTTTCATTGCATTGTTAGATCTCTGTACTACTTTCATCACATGCATTACAGTATTATGATTAATATATATATATATATATAATATATACCTTGCTAAATAGAAGGGTAAGTGCATGTCCAATAAGTTAAATCACGCATTTTTGCAACTCTACAAACAAAGCCATGAATAACGTACTCAAAAATAAACAAATAATACAAAACTTCTAAGCAATTGCCAAGTCTAATAATAAATTATAACACCCAAAATGCACACAGTTTTGCATAGCATTCATCATCGTAAAAAAAGTACAAAGATCAATAAAAACATACATAAGACTGACCAGTTTAACGAGATGAAGAATGCATTGAACAAAAATAATCTAAATTCGATGAAATTGATTTAAAACTATTTATTAAATGAGGCAGATAATCAAATCGAATTCTATCATTGTCAAAGTAGGAGTAACCAAAAAAGAGTTAAAGATACCAACAGGAAGATAATAAATGGGTAAACAGACCTATGAAAAAAAGTGAGTTAAACATCAAGAAAAAAGCAATTAAATCACAGACAATATCTTAGGGAGAATTTTCTCTAAAAAATAAACAACCTTTAAAAATGGGAAACCTAAAAGTTTCGTATGCCCCATCACAGCTCCTAAATTGCAGTTATAACACAAGAGTTAATAAGGCATCGAGTAAAAATCAATCCTTCAGCATGCTCTCCAATAATAAACACAGTTCGATTAATTACGGCAGCATTCAACACTCTGCAGGAATGAGTTCACTCTAAGATTCCAGAAATAAAGACATTAAACATCCTCAAAGTAAAAGTAGCCTAAAATATATGAACTAAATGGGGTTCGATCCCACGCGAAGATACATCACTCTTCGTTTAATATGAAAAAACGTGCAAATAAAATGATTAATAAATTATAAATTGTTTCAAGTAGAGCTACAATGAGTTCTAACCCAACAAGGCGGACATTCAGCAATTATAAATTAAAATAAACGCTCTCATTAGATTATGAAAAAAGAAAAAGCTAGAGCTACTCACCAACTATGAAAAGAAAACCAAAGCGCCAAGATAGTGTGGCCATTCAGGGATGGGAAGTAGAAATAGGGAGCCATCAGCCTGAATGGGATTATACTTCGGATTATATCGTTATTAGGCTTTGATATCATTTTAGAATCTTATCATTGCATTATTTGCAGCATCCGTTCTCTTCAACTCCTTTGACGCGTAATCGACCACAAGCCTTGCATGTACGCTTAGCGTATTAATTATTCTGATCTTGGCATTTTTGCAATAATTCTAAGAACTCTGTCCTAACAGATTCTAATAGGTGAGGGCAATTCGGCATTTTTAGGCATCGAACTACTATTTAGGATTAAGTCTTGGAATCGCAGCTTTCACACTTGCCCGTCTCTTCGTTAATCTTTTCAGTATACTTACATTTAAGGCATTTCCCCTCTTTTCGATATATTTTCTGTTTTTTCAATTTTTATTCAGTCTTTTTAAGCTCAGCAGTCCTCACGTTTTCGTATTCAAGTGTTATTCTCTTTTGTTTTTGTTAGCAATCTTTACAAATTAGAGTTTAGCCGTTTAAATAGTCCGAGTAATTGCATAAAGAGCAGCGACCGTATGTTCTCTCCTATGATTGTCTGGAGGTTTATTTTTTTTTGCCAGAACTTTAAGGGAAATTAATATTGTCTTTTTGCATCTATATACAACCTTTGCATAAGCCATAGATATCGGAAACTTAGTTCCGTATATAGAAACACTGCGAACACTTACCTTTCCGATAAGAGTCCTTTTTGGATGATAAATCTGCCAAATTGTTCAGACTTCCCTAGTAGCACTTGAGACATAGGCCACTTTCTTCATAGACAGTGTCCCGTCGACCACACTCGATGCAAGTTCCTTCGACAAGCTTTTAATTGACTTCGCCATAATACTCTTGGCTTTTGAGGACACTCTTTTCAGATTAGATCGACGAGTTTTTTTAGAATATGTCATAGTGGCTATCCTGGAAGAGCAAGTACAGGACAGAAATAGGCTATCTGTCACAAGTGTACTTGTATGTGTTGACTTCACTCTTTCTGATTTCATACACCACGATTTTAATTTATAGAATTTTACTACAAAGATGCAAGATTATTCCTTAACTTTCTTAGCTATAGGTTCTGATGGTCTTTTATTCGGTCCCGCACAAGTAGTCTTTGATTTCAGAGTTATGGTGAAGCTCAAGGGATTTCAGGCAGATGGCTCGAAAGTATAGGATCACAATAAAATCTAAATACGGATGAGCATCGAATATTTTTAGCAGAGCTTTTCTCTCAATTTTATTTCCATTTGCAAACTATGATTTTAAGGTTCTTTCCCATTTTTACTATAAAATCCTTTCGAGAAACTTACCGTCGTAAAACTTTTTAAACTCCTTTGGGATGGATTCAGGATAGCAGCATGTCAAACACACCTCTTCCAGGAAGGGGAAGCATGCGCGAACTGTTGGCTTGAGTGCATGCGCTAAAGATTCGAAGGCAACAGTCCTGAAAAAGCAGTTACCATCCCCTCGCACCCTCCTATAAGAGTTGAGCTAAAGTTCCTCGAGATATTTTTTCATCTACTTCCTGACATTTTAATTTTGAAAGAGTTAAGTTTTTCCTGGACTGGCATCGCTTTGTCGAAAGCGTGCACAGGATATTTGACCTTCATGATTTATCGGACATTCTTATCGTAATCGAAACTGGATAGTTTCATTTCAGATTGATTAATTTGGCTGATCTTGGGATAGCTGATGTTTTATCTCATTTGTGTCGATATAATAAAATATATTCATCCGATGGAAATCATTATACAAATATATAGCCGAAATGGATAGCCTACTTAAATAAATCATGGTAATGTTTATTCATGGGATTTAGATGACGCAATTGGCCGATATTTTCATTGGGGTCGCATCTGAAGAATATCTCGATTTATGGTATTGAATATGGAGATATATATTTTAAAATGCATGTATGAATTAATTTAATAAATGCTCCCCAAAAGTATGACAACTAAACTATCGAATATAATCCAGGGATAAGAAAATAAAAGCAGACAAAAAGCATAATTTGTGTATTCATGATATATTACTCTGATTAATAATAAATTATTATGATCTCCAAAGATAATTGACTGTTTGTGACTGAATGCATTATTTATCTTTCATCTCCAAAATACCCAATAAATGAATAAATGCCTGAGTATTGTCCAGAACACTATAATCTCTACAAAGTAATGTCAATCGTCATCGAGGAGTACTCGCAGATGCCAGTGAAATCGAAGCTGTTCGGCAATGATCTCGGTGTGTAAATCGTGTTAGGCATTCAACTTTAAGATCTCTAGCATTTTGGCTTGAATTAGTTGGATGTGTCAGGAATGGCTCAAACCACAACCAAGAAGGGCAAATGTAAGCATTAATTCGCATTAATTTTAATACATCATGTTCATCGTCTATCTATTTGTCGAAGTGCATAAAATTAAGATAAATGGGTGAAGAAATTGTTTGAGTCAGTATAAAACTCTGTGATCTTCCTAACAAACGGACATAAAATCGATAACATTTTCGGAAACGGACATCGCAGAGTCAATTGCAATGACAGTCTAAGCAATAAGTATATCAAAGGCATACTATTCCCAATAGCCAAACTAACTTATTTAGCTAAAATCAATAAAACCAATCAACTATTCGACAGCAACCCTTAAAATAATTAAAAGCATCCTGAAAAATCAATGACATTCTTATAAAAACGATCGATCTACTCACAATCGACACAAGAGCAATCTCTCTCGAAGCAGTCACTTTCTATAAATCACAATAAAATGAGGGATATACTCGCAGGCATGGAAAAGTATTTGGCTATCTGTGAAATATTTCATAGTCATATTCACTTATCAGTTTGTACCTACGCAATGATTGATTATATGGCTCACAATCTGCAGCTATTGGAGTCTTGTGGGGAGTCCTCTTTGAGGAAAAGCGATCTTTGGCGATAATTACTAACGACAAACAAAATTAAATAGGGCTATCATAATGGCCATATCTATGGATAGGAACAAAGTGATTGGTAGTCTGATTCCTTCGGGTCGCAATGGATAAATCGAAACAGTATTCCAAATTCAGCTGAATATTTTATATTGAAGTAAAGGGCGGGCAAAATTAGCATTGGTCAGCTGCTATAACTGCAATAGAATCGATTAGCATAGTTCTTTGCGAAGAATGCAGTAACTAATAAAATTAACAGTTTTTCGAATATATTTGTGCATCTGGAGTCCGAATCCGCATTTATGAGGGAGCTGTTCGAATAATGCAAAGATATTGGTAATATAATCCGGATTGCAAATGGAAAAGAATCATTAATTTTATGGGTCACTCACAAAGGATTTCCACTATTGTAGTTTTTGCCTTCGATAAAATAGTTGACGCGTTTGTTTAACCATAAGAACTGCCCAAATGACAAATAGATAAAAAGAATTTGCAATAGTTTTAAATAGGTTCGCAATTAGATGGGCTATTCGCAATATTGGATCAATGATCGCAAATAAATAAATAAAACTTGCCAGGAAAAGTCGGCCTATTAATTAGGGTCCGAACACAATCAACCTGATGATTATGACCAACTGTTGGAGCAAGATGCATGGAAGGAAGAATCGATGAGCTGTTCATCTTCGAACGAAGGTTCGAGCAATTAGTAAGAGAAATAGACTGAAACAATATATTTGTTAGATCTCCACGAGAGTCCACTGAGGAGTCGACAAGCTTATCACGAAAAAGTGAGGTATTTACAATTATCTATTTGTAAGCATTTCCTCACGTAGCGAGAAGCCCAGCTAAAATAGGAGAAAGAAACTCAAAGAATGGCATACATTTCAAGGATAGCATAAATACTCGCACAACAAACTTCGGCTCACTAATAGGTTGTTGTCCGGCAAGATATTTAGAATGCCCTTTATGATCGGTTATTTTTTGATTTTTGATCATCTTCATTGTTGTCCAGTATTGGCATGATGAGTGTGGTTGATAATTTCGGACATCCTTCGATCTACTTACGTATAGTATAATCAACAGTCACTAGAATTGATATGAATAGGATGAGTCAAATAATCATTATCAATGAGTGAGATCATCACTATTAATGTAGGCGGGTATGGCTCAAGAATTGGCGTATAGTTCTTGAAGCAGCTCAACGCTGAGAAATAACTATTGACCAATGCTGACCAGACTCACTCCAACAATCATATATTCAATCGATAAGTCAATGACAAATAACGATGGGTGCCCAGGACTATCTTTATTGACACAGATCCCAGGTTAATGGAAATGCTTTATGCTGATAAAATTGAACTCGATCACTCCTCGATTGTCTGTGGCAAATAATCCTCGCATAATTTGTTCCCATAGGCCAAGTATCGTTCAGGGTCTGACATCATGTGCTTGTTCGAAGACAGTGTTAGAAAATAAGCAGAAAGCTGTGATTGTTTGAGTGGCTTCATTATGATCCATTCTTTAGGAGGTGGCAATGGGAGTGGAATGAGTGCACAATGTCTAAGCCATCTTTCAGACCTATATCGTACAAAAAGCGTGGAAACTTACTCGCTTTGGCCGAACTATAACGCGAAATAGGCATCCAATCCTCTCTAAATCTACAATTCTATTCTGGCCTACCAGAGTCTGATCGACCACACAGCTCTCAATATACTAATTTAAAACAAACAAGTAGCAAGCATCGTGGCCAGAAACGGAAATAAAAGGACAGACTTCAAACAGATCAATGAATACATGGCTTTAGGTTTAATGGAACATACAGCACCTTATCGTTTTAGTGGTCCATTAAATACGAGTCAGAGGAAACGGTGCACAAATATCGTACTATTTCCCAGAATTAAAGCTGTTGTTCCAGGTTTGAATCAGCCCGATGAACTCGATTACATACAGTCCTCGATATAGTTAAGGAATAGATTTACAGAAACACAGAAACAGGATAGAATATTTTCATCCTATATCAGCGTCAGAAATCCTCTTGCTTTTGAATCATAAATTTATCATCAGACTCGGAAGCAACTAAGCTCACATGGAACTATCGTATAATGGATACCAAACAAGTTCGGAGTATCAATTTGTTCACAAATAGATAGAAGAAGAGGGTTGAGTTCTTGGGTTCTAGTTAACAGCTCCCATGCAGTGAAGCCTATTTAGAAACTAACTCAGATGTTCGCTGCCCAATTCAGGAAGAGTGCTTTTTTACATTTGTACTCGAATAGAGGGATGGATTAAATGTAATTTACTGAAGCTGAATCGAATTGTAATGATTTATTGAGTGAGTATATACCCTGGGGCCCAGCATCCGATGAAGAGATGTTCGAAAGTGAGGACTAAGGAGAGTACTGATACTAATATGACTTTATTATTGATAAGCTTATTATGTATGCAATTAATGTTGTGATGGGGAATCAATTGACAGATGAATCAAACTGGCCATGGATCAAAGAATAGAAACTTCTTGAATTACTCATATTCAATGTATCCCGACTGGTTCTTATCCAACTTCTGAAGGACAGGGTCAACGATTCTTGCTGCAATTGGAATCTCGAGTTTCTTCATCATCAAATCGAGTTCATAGGATCCAATTGAAGAATTGTTGTTCTGGTCAAACTCCTCAAATAGCTTTCGAAGCAAGAATTCATCCTTAGTCCCTTGACTTTTCTGAATAAGCTTGAATCGCAATGCCTTCAGAGCTGCTCTAACCTACTCTTCCTGGGCAACTTCTATTTTTTCAGGTGTATGGTTCCACATTGCACTGGCAAATCGAATGAAAACGTCATCGTGTGGGAAATTTATGCTTAAATCGTCATAGTATGCAATGAATTCCTATCGTGTCACCAATCCTTATGGTGCGGACAACAAACCATAAAGCTATTATTGTAAGGACTCTGAAGATCTGTGCCCTTTCTTGAATGATTATATTTCATTCGGCTGGAAATGAGAGACTATATTTATATGATATGTACATAATTTTTCAGGGTGGAGTCGACCGCTTCCTTCAGTATCGATTCCATCGAATATTTGTTCTATTAGTTTTCTTCTTAATGGCGCCATTGGCTCTCTCAGATGGTTCATGAATGCAAACCAATTAATATAGTTTCCTCCCTCAACATTGTAAGCTTTCTCAAAGACTTGAATTTCGTATTTTTTAAAGAAGAGCCCATTTTCGTTGAGAGCCTACAAATGAAAAGAATTATACTTTTTCGAAGTGGTGGAGAGTGAGAATCCCTGAGCATTCCGGATCAAACTTAATGAATGATCGGTAAATGGTTCTAAAGTTTGGGTTAAATTTATTCTGTGAGAGTTTTAACCTGATCTCGAGTAAAAGTCTGTTTGCCTGGGCATTCAATTCGACTCCAAACAGCGACATTGCTGATTAATCACGAAATTAGTAATCAGTTTCATGATCAAATATCGATATGATCAGCAGTTACACAAAATAGCTATCATTTTCATATCATAATAATAATAAAATTTATGTATCAGAATTGTTACTATTGTTAAAGGGCCAACGAGAGTATGAGAGCATATATCTCCCACTTTGATGATATGATATAAATTGAAATATAGTAACTGTCTGCATTTGTATCAAAATATCGCACATTTGCATTTTGGATTCGTCTCAGGCTCTTCAATGAAGCTTGTCAGTAAGATTAGGACAAGATAATCGTATTAACTATGCTCATGGACAGCTATGCCACAGTAATTTATTCGATCGCTCATTAAAGCTGATCGATGTGGCCTCAGCTACTCACCGTCATCCACAATTATCGATGGGACAACCTCGGGGTCCTTCCGAAACCCATACTCTACAATAATTGTTATATCCCCGAATTTAGTAATATCCAGTTTGGCTAATTAGTCTTTGATTTCTTGGTGATAAGCTGATGCGTCTTCATTTGAGGTCTTCTGCATTTTTAAACCGATCTGATATGCACATTCACATAAAGCGTGAGATAGCTCCAATCTTCGATCCCCACTGTTCTTTCGATTAGGCGCTATTTATTGCAGATAATGAAGTGCCTTTTGCACTCCCTATTGTCCCTCTTCTGTTTTGAATCGAATGTTGCTCATTATCGAATGCTTAAACTCATTGTTGTTGACAAACTGTCTGAGCTTGAGATGTTCTATTACAGATTGGGGGTTTGTCCGTGCTTCATTTATCTGATTGAGGAAGAAATGAATCAAATCAACTGACTACAAGGACATCGATATTATTTATTAAAATCTGTGTATACATTAAGCACAGGAATTACATTAAGCTATAATTACAACAGTCCAAACAAATTAAACAAATTAGAAACAACCTCTCACTTCTTTTATTATGTTATCATTATGTTGATTCTAGCTTGTTAGAATATGGGATTCGAGCAATTAGAACATACATACTAAACACGAAGTAAAAGTTAACTGTCGGACATTTCCTAAGTTAATTAGTAGCCCAGCATTTTCACAATAGATCGTATTAATTTTAAAAATAAATCTACGACAGTTATTCTATAATTGGGACATATTGACATATTATTAATTAGCTTGTCAGAATTGATGCAATAAACTGAACAAATTCAATCAGTTTTTGTTTGAGCAATGTTGTTTTTCAAGAAAGTGTAAGTTAAACATGGCACAGCAAACCACAAGAGTCCAACATATTCGAGCCTTTTAGACAGATCCACTTGCATCTATTTTTATACTTCGGCTAGGCTTGTACTCCAAATGTTGCTTTTGTATTCCTTAAAGTTATTGTAGTAGAGGATATGATACCAGAGCACTAATCGATCGTCCACACATTTCTTCAGTTCTATTGATTTCGTTTTGGAGTACTCTGAAAACTCTCGGACGGATTTGTAATATTAATACGGATCTTCATTCAGTGGCAGATGATGGAAAAATTTCTTAAAATACTTTAATTGAAGAACTGACAAAAAAGCAGTCTTATCTTTATTTTATTTGCTCCTGGAGATGGCGTAAATTTAAAACTAACGAGAAAATTGATCGATATTTAGGACTTTCTTAATTTCTGAATTGAATTCCAAAATGCAATTTATGGCGTACTTAATTTCTTGTGGAGGGAATTTTTTTGTCAGAATTTTCTTTAGGAAGGGAATTTTGACGTTTTTGCTGCGTATTGAATGCACAAACTGATTATACATAGCCTTGGCATTATCGTAAACTCTCCCAAGTGCTGTTTTGCTAATGTATGTTTTCTATTTTATTCAATATCAGTACCTTGTCATGCTTTTCCATGAAATGGGGATACTACTTTGGTTTAAATTTTTCTTCAAACTAAAACTTGTATCCTTTTTTCGGGTAATCGACTGCCTTGTTATATGCCTCACATAGTCTGAGACAGTCACTGGAAAGAGGGCCCTCTTTATCGGACTTGGCCAGATGACTGTTCCCAATTCGTCCTAAATTGTCATTGGAGATGAACTAAGTGAAAAATTGTATCCTCTGTGGATCTCCAGACCCTCCCCATTCCCTTTCTTGCTGCTTTATATCGTCCGCAATATATGGAGGCTTCATTGTTTTTGGCACAAGCCTTTAATCCCAGCAAATGAAAAAAGTATCGCCATCTAAATCAGATCCACTTATTTGAGAGGTCAAGGGAATTTTTCCAGCCTTCGGGAAAATAACGCAATTTGGCTGGCTTTCAAATAAATTTTTCGGCTCATGACGTTCAAGGAATCTTCGCATGGCTTCTTATCTCCCAACACATGTCACTACTCGAATATCAGAGGGATGCATGCATGGATTGCGAGTGAGCATCACCTTCCCTGCGATGTTAAATCCTGGAAGATCTTAGTCCTTGACGATGGTGTAGTATACTTAATTTTCGGCGAGAATGCCATATTAATCGATAATGCCTAGGATCCTGGCCGATTTTTAAACCTTGATACGACTCTTTTTGACAAGCCTTTAAAACATTCCCGAGTACTTTTCACATAATACTTTATAAAGAACGGGCTCTTTCTTAAAGTCAATTACTTTTTCTCTCTTGATCCTTCCAATAACGTCGCAAATATTTTCCACTTGGAATTCACTTTCTTTTCTGTTCTCTCCGCAAATAGTTTAGCCTATTTCTTTCGCGAAGTTTTTGGGGCTTTCCTCGCTAATTCCTTATTCCAGATTTATTATTTTTTGTATGTACTCTCTTTGAACTTCGATAAAATTTGAAATTTCAATGCCGTTATGCTAAAGGAGAAGAATAATTTGTCGATTCAGATATCCACACTTGAAATAATTGCAGTCCAAAATATCTAAATAATAGTTTGCTTCTTTTATTGAACATTTAAATTTTTGCATGCTTTCTCGGAGGACGATTGTTTTGGGTTCGAGGTGGTGATTCAGGACTAAAAGCCCTTTGGAGCCTTGAAATCTGACTTGATATACTGTTGAACTTTTTGATAATTTTGATTGTATTTTCTCAATAACATCCGATGAAGCTTTACCGATCCCATCCGTGTACATGTATTTGCCTGATTTGTCATCTTTTTCCATTCTAACACACGCATCTCTGACATCTACCGAAAATCCTGTCGAGAGATTTTGGCCGATGCGAGCTCCTTTTAGCGCTGGGTTATCTATTTTTGAAAAGTCCCCTAAGAATTAAATAAGATGATCTCTATCCAAGAAATCAATGTCAGCTTTTTCTATAACGAACCACATCGAAGCAGTTTTTAATTGAGATTGAGTCCACCCTAAAGAAATGTACGATCGATTTAAAAAGCTAACCTTTTTCATTCTTCGGTTAATTTATCCTCGAAATATGTCATCAAACATGCAGAATGAGCCAGCCGCCCCATCGTCATCCGAAATTGACACTTTCATAAACTGATAGTCATACTACTTATAGTGTCTAACCAATCGATTTCTCAGATCAGGCGACCAACCCGACGGTAGTAAGCCTGAAGGAGTTATTTTCAGCAAGGGGACTATAATAGTGTCCTAACTTATAGTCTATTCTTGAAAATGCTTAACCCCTTTAGACTTTGTAATTGCTATTTTCAGCTTCAATGTTTCAATCAGATCTTTCGAAAGAGCGTGAACCTAAACCTCATTTGGTGTGATAAATTTAATGGTCTTCCATAAATGATAGATGTTTTCACCCTTTGATATTTGTTCGTTGACAAGCGCAGCCATTTCGAAAACATCTTCGATTCTAACCTGCAATCGGCAAGTATAAAGAAAAGAGATCAAACTGAACATTATTTAGTATTTTTCAATCTTTTATCTTTTTGTAGGAGTTGAAAATGAGAAATATTTCAGGAAGATATCCATGGAAAATTGTTGGAGGATTTCCTTGTGAGAAGGTTTGATAGTTTGTGCAAGCAGCTACTTTTCTCCAATGACTTATTCTATTTCACTGAAGCCTTAGATTTATTTTTTGAAGATTTCCATCGAGCGATGATAATCGTTCATTTTGACATAAATAGCTCCATTTTTTATCAGGAGATGCGCCAGAAAGGTTTAGTTTGGGCAATTTTCATATATGTTTTGCACAGGAATATTGAGTATTCTTTTCCAAAACGGCCTCCAATGTGGCTTTTTTAACATTCTCAATCTGATAAATTACTAATAATCGCTCAGCAATGCTTGGGTTTGGCTACCTTGTTTTCGAAGGTAATGCTAAAAGTCCTTCTGGAAGTTAACATAGTACTGTGGGGAAAGTTGTAGCAAATGCATAAAATTTGGAGGCTTTTAAAGTTGAAGATCTTTTAAATTTGTGCTATCTTGATTTAAATTTTGTAGAATTTGTCATCGCTGATTTCGATGGTGCTGCTGGTTTCAAACTACTTCCTAAATTTAATTATCCCCCCACTTGGGAATTAATAGCCCTTCGCTTTATCGGGAAATAATTTATATAAGTTCTCTCGATGATACATTCCATATTGTATTCCGTTGATTCTAATCTATTTGCTGTATTCAGGGTCGATGCTGTTATTGATTCTAAGCTTCGATGGTCTGAAAATAGTTTGAGGGCGAGAATAGTAGTCCTCGCCATCATAGTCTTACCCACTATCAAACAGGTCATGGTCATGTTCATGTTCCTCTTCCTGGTAATTGAAATTCATATCTTATTCATCGAAATCGATGTCCTCAGGCTCGGCATAATCCTAAGAATATTCGTAGTCTTCATAAATTGTCTCCTCTTGATCAAAGTCTGACTCACAACTATAAAACTGGTCCTGTTCATCTTGTTCATCATGTCGCTCTTCCGGGTCATGATAGCCCATATCTTATTCATTGGAGTCAATGTCATATTGCTCATCATAATCATAATCCTGATTATAATCGTAATTTTTGTAAGCCGTCTCATCTTGGTATTAATCCTCATAACAATCCGAGTAGCTGATATAAACACATAATTACTCATCTTCGTCCATCACGATTTCCCAACCCCAACCCCAACCCCAACCCCAACCCCAACCCCAACCCCAACCCCAACCCCAACCCCAAATAGTCATTAATTACAGGACTCTTAAATATATCAACGAATATTAACTAATAAAGAATAGTATTATAAAACTATATTGTTCTTAACTAATAATTAAATAAATATATTATCTCGATGAAAGTATTACTACCTCAATTCTTATGTCTCAACCAGAAATGCACATCTTTTACAGATTTATCAAAGGGAAAATCTCGCCTCAGAAGTGCACCTCAACGGCATCTCTTTTCCAAAAGTATACTGCTTTATAACAACGAGGAAAAAGCCATAAAAAATAGTAAAATGCAAGCCAAAAGTTTCACTCGTCATAGTCCACGCAAAATGTCGTACACGTAAAACTTCAACGAAAATCATTAGAATAAGTAAATAAAGGTCCAAAGGGAAGCAGTTGCAAACAAGAAATCATAGCTGTTGGATAATTTGAACAAAATATACAGGAGTTAAAAAGTGTATTGCATGGACTTCAATGAGGTGATTTTAAATAAAGACCCTGCTTTACTGTAGTCGAATTTCGAACCCCATCGTCTCAATTTAATTCATTCCAGGAAAAATCGTAAAAGTATGGCTCGAAATTTGTTAGAGTTTCGGAAGTAGCACTATCAAAAGAATAAAAAACAAAGCAAGGCAACCAATGCCCAGCCCAAGGAACTCAGTCGATAGATATTAACAGCCAATAGAATCATAAAGCCGATCAGATAGTAAAAAAACAACAAAAAACAATCCGAGCCCGCAGTCTAACTCGACACATAATTCCTAAAAGCCAAAAATAAGATAGCTTATCGAAGAACTGTGAAATCGAGCCCGAAGAAGATTTAATTCTGTCGGCCTTGGTCTCCTAAGCCAAACTAAGCCGAAATTGATTTTGTTTTTTGATAATTCTTTCGCTATAGTACGTTGTGATCGAGTTTATGACCCAACTTATTGCAACAACATAAAATTTAAACATTAATTGAATCGTCTTATTCCTGCTATTCTTTATTTCAAACTTTTCCGCTTATGAGTTAGAACTAGCAATGATAGATTGAGTGCGACGAATAAATTGGTCATTAAATATCATAGTTCGGGTGTATTCTGAGCACTCTTTTGCTAATATCCTCGTTATCCTCGACGACCATGAGCACTCTTTCTTCTTTGATGAGCTTCTTAATGATTGCGATGATAATCTTTTTCATCTGAACGCTTTCTTCTTCAGATGAGACCATTCCCGCTTCGAAATTGATACCCAACAAATAAACTACGAGTTGTTCTTGAGATATCAAGACTATATATATGGGAATGTTTACTTTCTTCCTTGTCCAATCGTTAGACTGTCTGCTGCTGTTTAAAGAGCTCAATGACATTTTTCAGCACTTCCTGGTAGAGTTCATGTGATATCGATATGAGCTTGCTTTTTTTTTATTATTTTTTGTGCTCTAACTATTTTTGCTGAAATTAAATAAAAGTTTACCATTGCAAGCGAGGTTTTTAGGGCATTTTAATTAAAGCCATCCTATCCTTCCAATTAATCGTACATCAGACTGATCGGAGATTTTTCCAATTTTATTATGGAGGATGAAATCAAACTGTAAGCTTCTTTGACGTACTAACTCAGGACTTCTGTATTTAAGTTTAATCTTGCCAACCCTTCAGAAATTCTGATCATCGACTCCAGCTGCCTCACTGTCACTCGATATGAGTTATTATCAGTATTTTTGTCTTTGGCTCGAAGCTGCTTGTAATACATCCTGAGCAATTCCGCAGCCTTTAGAGTCATCATTGGCTTTAACTTCTTAGCCGTTGCGATGTACAGTTTGATACTTTTGTTGTCATACTTCTGGCTGAGAAGAGTATCCTTTCCTCGATGCATTTCTATTAAGAATTAGCCCAAATGAGCATCCGAATTCTCATTAGCTTCATCGCAGACAACGAAAAACAAATCAAACCGAGACATAATGGGCGCAGAGATATTTAGATTATGCTTCAATGACTTTGATTTATCGTATCTGCCGAATTGGGGGTTGGCTGCTGCTAAAATCGAAGTCCTTGCATTGAGAGTTGCGTAGACTCCTGCCTTTGCAATTGATATTGTTTGCTGTTCCATTGCCTCGTGTATTGCTGTTTGGTCTTTCACATCCATTTTATCGAATTAGTCAATGCAGCAAATTCCATTATCGGCCAACATCAAAGCTCCTGCTTAAATTCCCACATTTCCACTTTCATCTCTTGTAACTGAAGCTGTGAGACCTGCGGCAGATGTGGTTTTACCATTCGTGTAGACACTCCTTGGCACAAATTTGTTGACAACCTTCAAAAATTGGGATTTGGCAGTGGATGGATCCCCTACAATTAAGATGTTAATGTCGCCTCGAATGTTTATTTTGTTGTTGGTGACTTTATGGATTCCCCCGAGTAACTGCAAAAGCAAAGCCTTCTTAATTTCTATATGTCCGAAAATAGAGGGGAATAACGAGTTTGCCATATCTTCATAGATGTTGGGATTCTCCTTAATGTTTTTGATCATGAAGATTTCTTTTTATGTGAGCTTGCTGAATATCTTTCCAATGACAACCTCTTCATTAAACAACTACTTCTCTATCTCTGATTCTTTCATGTGAGTTTCATCGACGTCGTACTCCACCTCCTCCCTGAACTGATTATTCTACACGACCACATTATTGGCGATGAATAATAGCTTATAGTTTAATTATTTGATTCCTTTGAGCCCTGTCACGCCTTCTAACTACATCAGAGGTCCACGAGATTCAGCATTTCGAAAGCTTATTGTTGTTTTTTCACCGGGCTTCAGCATGCTTGAGATTTCTGGAAGCACGCATAAGTAGCCTATAAATTTGCAGCGGTCCCCTGGCTGAGCTCTTTATGTCAATTCATTTCTAATCACAAGGTCCATTGAGCGAGGCATAGCTCCAGGGGGAATTTTTGTAGGATCTTACTGGACTCTTAATTTCTGAAAGTCAGAAAATTGGGATCGAGCAACACTCAGCTCCCAATTCGATCTTTCGCAGTTGTTACCAAAGCATTTTTTAGGCTCGGTGTACTTGAATTGCTGAGGAGTCGGCTTGCTCAATAATCCACAGTTTCTACACTTAAATATTCCCGTAACGAGCTCTGGCCTCACTTCACTCGTGCGAGTAATGGTCCCTCGGAAGCAAATCAGTTTACCAAGCTTATCGCACCGTAAATCCCGGACACTTGATTCCTAATTTGAGTTGATAGATGAATCGAAAGTAACTTGATATAAATCATCCTTCTCATCCTATCTTCGATTATGTTCGCCTTGGCCAATAATGTTCCTCTCATGCTCCTGGGCGAGCTGAGTCAAAGTCGAATTTAGGGCTGGCTAACATTTGTAGAATTCATCGAAGATTGTATTAGCGAGCTCACTATTGAATGAAATGAGATCTTGGTGATCGACCACTAAAATATGGCGATCATTTTCAAGCATCGAGTGCATGAGTCTCATATACTTGAGGTCTCTGCCTTGGCCATACTGCTCCTCTTCGAAGTTTTGCAAGAAGGAAGTGAACAGTACCTTAATATCGAGTGTCACTGAGTGATTTATTACTCCGCTTTCCTCCATTTTTTAATCTACTATAACCAATATTTAGAATGCTCAGTAGCCAGTAATTATCTCAATACTGTTCGCTATCTTATCTCTAATTAATGTCATTTTGAAGCGAGCATTGGAATTGCTCCGATCGTACATTACTTAAAGGCTAAATATTTAAATATTACATATATATCATTAATGCTGTTCATGATGTCAGTCGGCCCGCAAGATCTTCAATGTTTCGGTTTTTAAATCTGCATATTTAGCCTTTTTATTTTATATTTTTTCCCGTATTTTGGTATCTTTGCTACTCTTATCTCTGCGTTTGCTGTTCGATTTTGACAATTCGAGTAAGTCAGTGAATTAGGCTCGAATTAGATTGGACAGTTATTTCTTTTTTATCCTGCGATTCATGTCTTCTTTTTCGATATTGCTAAATAAAGAGACGCTGTAGGAATTATCGCATTACATTGAATTCTTCTCGAGTACTTTTTGGTCTGTGCTTGGGGTTAATTTTATTCTCCGGAGTCTTTCCTAAGCAGTATATTTGCTGCTTTCGCTTTTGCTTTGGGATTGCTGTTTAGCTGAGCTAATTAGCTTATACTCGTTGGCTTTTTAGTAGTTCTCGTTCACAACTTTAATTGTGAGTTTATCGTTGGCTGCATCATGGATGCTTCGAGTGATCTGATTGCTTTTGATTTTATTGAAATTTATTTATATATACTTGTTCTTCATTTACCTTTGTTTTTCCATTTAAATATAGTTTAATTTCTATTGAAATTTCTCTTCCTATCTATTCTTATTTTTCTATTTATATTTCTCTGCCTAAAACTATTTTTATTTCTATAGATATTTCTATATCTATTTCTCTTTTTATTTATCTTTATCTTTCTACTTCTCTTTCTCCCTATTTTCGAGATGGCTTTTGCATTTGAATTTGTTTTCGATAGGCGACGAGCCATAAGAATTCCATGAATGGGGCTATTAATTATAATTTTAATTGAACTACTGAGTCCGCGTCCTGAAATCTTTCGTGAGAGAAACATCAATATCGAACTTATTCTTGCTACTTATCAGTTTCTTTTATGTTTGATAGTAAAATGGTTTATTTTATAGCATATCTCGATCGGAAGGAATATCTCGATGGAGAAGTGGCATTTTCGGGATGCTATTTGCTTCTTAAACTGTTAGCAAGTTGTGGGATAAGATTGAATCCTATGCTGCCAGTTTTTATAGGTCGAGGTTGCTTTTTCTTTTCTATAAGTATAAGGCAGAGGTCGATTCGTATTTCTTTAGATTAGCCTGATGAACTTCACTGACCCCAATGCCACAATGGCTGCTGTTATTGTTATTGAGAGAGTCATTGTTGCAATAACTGTTATTATTGCTGTTCGCATTTTGGTAAGGGCTTTTTGCTTTCCGATTGGTGTTTTTGTCCTTTTTATGAGTGTTGGCATTCTTATCGCTTTCGGCACTGCTGGTCTTATGCGAATCAACATAGTTGAGATAAAGACTTTTGTTGGAATAAAATTTCTGGCAGTTAGAGTTGGGCAGATACTTCGACTTACTGACTGCATTCAGGTTTAGATTATTGCTGCTTCGCTGGATTATCGACATGCCCGTGTTTCTCCTGTTCAACTCTTCTGAGCTTTTGTTGATGGTAGACTCTGGGCACTTCTGCGTGTTTCGGTGGCGGGAATTCTGATAGTGATAACTGGTTGCCGACTCACAGTTGTCGGCATACTTCGGTACTGGCCTGATCTACTTTTTGGTTTTATCTGCCTTGTTCTACCTCTCGTTAGATTCGGTGAGCGTTATATATTTCGGGACCTTGGGCCGATGGACATTGAGCAGATATTGGTGCTCCCGGTTCACATCGTTGGTCATGAAGTTGCTGTAAGCGAGTGTATTAGTGTTATTGTTCTGTTTGCTTTTGCGGCCGTAGGAGTTTGAGAAATTATTCTATGTTTCCTTGGTTTATCTGAAGGGGTTGAGTTGCTTGCCCGAGTGCTCACCCACTTTTAATAGCTTGCTGATTTTGACATTTTCGTTTCTTTGGGTCTTGATGCTCGAGTTGGCGGAATGCTTGGGTTCGGCCATTTTCACTAAAATGCTGTTGATTGCTTCGTTCACAGTCTGGCAATTTGAAATAGTGTCGCTGGTTTCGGGGTCATGCCTGGCAATGATTTGCAAAATATCCGACAGCATTTCACCCTCAGTGTATGCATAGTAAGTCGGCTGATTGATTACTGGATTCTAATTGATCCATACCTTTATTTGATGCTTCTAGTTCATGCAGACCATCTTGGGAGTGACTCGCATCAGTCCAAATGTCGTAGCTAAGCGTCTGAATCCCTTGAGGATGGATAGGGGAGTGATGGAAGGAATCCATTTATTGTTTGTGATGGGCATCATGCGCTATACATAAAGATGATACAGACTATCTTGCGACAGTTGGCTTTTTTCTGAGTGATAGTACACAATTTTAGTGATGAAGTTATGGCGTTACTGGATTCTCATTTTGAGAATCGGTACATCTTGGTTTCGTAGATAAGTCACGTAGTGTTCCACCTGGTCATGAGTCTTAATATTAGTGTAGATTTATGGCATTTGGGAGTCCTGCTTCCATTCTTGGAGGAGGACTGGATGCAAAAATGTTGCATTTTGCCCCATTTAAATTGCTATCAATATTTATTGTAATGTCTAATTTCATTGGGCACTGACCACCTTTAAATTGAACTTGCTTGGCCTTTGCAGTTTGATTAACATAACAAGAGCCTATAATAAGTTAGACGGCATCATATCGAACAATGCTCGATTTATTGACAATTTATGAAGATACAGAAGATCCTAAAAAGGTTCAACAAAGTTTAATTACGCATTTTGAAAAATACTTTGTAAAATATTATAGAGAGTTTTATTACAACTTTTCCAAATCGGCCATATAATCATATTTAGATCATATCTACAATAAACGAGCTAAACAGGAAATGCTGATATCGATATCAAAAAATGAATTCATTGCATCTCGACAGGGCCATTCAGATATTTCTGTATTTATTGAAACCCATGTCCAGTCTTTGCTGATACTTTTACAGTCTCAATCTTTTAGAAAAGATCAGATAAGTGAATGACAACAGATTTGCTCAGGGTTGCCAAGTAGTTTGACGATGAGCTCAGCTCGTCCAGAAATACATTATAGTCTTTCATCATTTCGACGAGCTTATCGGAGTGCCCTCCATCCGACTTATTCAATAGAACAACAAAACTGAACTTTTGGAGCCGGTAATGGATCGATTCTGTATAAGCCAGGAAGTACAAGCGAAGAGCAAGTTGCTGAGAAAGGTGTTGGGATTGGAGCAGCGAATCCCATCAACAATGTAGAATATCTTGACAGGCATCAACAGAGATATAGATTATGTGAGAATTAGAGAAGATGCTGACCAAGTGAACACCTCGATCTGCCCAGGGATATCGATAATGAATATCGAGTTTTATTTCAGTTATTTAATTTTGGTTTAGATTTGATTAATTATATTTTCGGGCTGGGATGCGTATAAATTCAATGCGGTAAGAATGGCGCCATTGGGCCCAAGCTTATACTCGTTCATAACCTAAAGATTGGTAACTCTGATACCTTCTTATAGTCATGAGTCTTCCTAATGTCAATGAATGGCTGGTAGGGAATAACCTTGACAGCAGGATCGAGATTGATTGTGAATACATTTTTATATGTTTGAGTCATTTTCTAGGAATTAGTGTTTTAGTACGTGAACAAATGTTGTCTTGCCTGTGCCTGACATCCCAATAGCGATGATGCAAGTATGCTTTACTTCTTATTGCATGGCGATGTTCTTCGCTTGTTGAATTGCAATATATATAATTCTAATTATGGGCAATGCACGGATCTATGGGAAATTGTAGTTTGTTTGAAATAACTAAGGTTTTTATGATGGGCAGGGGAAACGGCAGCTCATTTGGTTAAACGAATTTGAATGGTTAATCGGGAGAATTAATGCAATTTGATATTGAAATTGTTAGATTCAAATGTTGAGGACTTTTCTAATTAATTCATACAGTGCTCATAATCCCAACCCCAACCCCAACCCCAACCCCAACCCTCCCAACCCCAACCCCAACCCCAACCCCAACCCCAACCCCAACCCAAACATTACAGCCAGTTTAAAATCAATGCGTGCTTCTATTTAGTTCGCTTTTATATTTAATCCGTATTTTTATATATAATATATATAATTATAGCCAACAACTATGCGGAGTTGTATCACTTTTGTTCATTGATTTTCACGTTTAAATAGAAAATTATGCGGACAGCTCTCATTCATTATCATCATCCTCTCGCTTATATTGATTTGGTGTGAAAACATCTTCTTGTAGTTTTAGAATATCGTCAAACAAATTGATCTTCCAAACTAGCCCATGATAGAGCAGTGTTAAGATATTGGGTTGCTAGAATCGGAATGTATTATAATATAATATAATCTAATGCAATATCATGTCATGTCATGGAATAACATTAGAGCAGTTCCCAAGTTAGATTACAATAGTACTAGAACAGTCCGAGAAGAGGAATAAACAATTGATTGGTTATGCCGTAAAATACTAGTCACTGTTAATTATACTAGGTAGGTCGTATTTTCAGTTTGTTCAGAGATATTTATCATTTTGTAATGTGATTAATAGATTGATACATCGCTTCAACATATATATATATTATATTTACATCCCGAACAATAATCATTTTATTAATTCAAACTATAAGCATGAAATGTCATAAAGACTTCAATATTGACAATTTTATTAATCTAATTTCGCATCAACGAGGCAGCTGTTGCTATTATAATGGACAATAGTAAACTATACTATAATTAAGTATTAACAATAAAGCGTGAATATAATATAATAGCTTATAAATATTCATCAGCAATGGCGAACCGCATGACAAAAAGACTTCAAAAATAGTTTGAATCTATTCAGAAGCAAGGCTAAGCAAAGGCAGTACTTCCAACTAACGACCTCAAACTGTGGAATGTCGATTTTGAAGGCGCGAAAGGAACATTGTATGAAGGATAGAATTTCAAATTGCAGTTACGATTCAGTAACGAATATGTACTTGCTTCATGAATATTCCAGCCAATCTAATCGCCATAAGTGCTATTCATAGGCCATATCCCTACGCATGAGCATATCTACTCGAATGGGTTTATTTGCTTATCGATTCTCTATGATGGTAACCATTTGTTAACTCAGAATGGTCTCCTGCACTAACTGTCAACTCGATTGTGCTATCTGTGTTATCGATGCTGAGTAGTGCTCCTAAGAAAATCAAGCCACTTAATGATGCGGAGTTCGTGAAAAGAGCAGCCGGAAGAGGGCCGAAAGCTTTTCTTTGGAGCTATGACGATGATAAGGCTTGATTGTCCTATCAGATTATGAGTGCATATTTATGAGTCAGGCAATTGCATCAAGCATAACAGTCCTTGCAGAGCATTATTACCATATTATTTTAATAATGAGCTATTCCAGAGCTCATACACAAATGAAGATATACCCCGATACTTATAATTATAAATATGCTAATCCCTTCACTCAATTCTTATCATCATCCTTTTCAGTTTCGGAGCCTTATTCTTAGTTGTTGGAGCCTTTGTCTTCGTTGTCGGAGCTTTCCTTTGAGTTATTGCTTTATTCTTCGCCTTTCAGTATTTAGATAAAGGGCAAACACTATATATCTTAAATAATTACTTTGCTTAAGCATTGTGATTATGAGTGGTTTTTGGTTGCTTGCTCGTACCACCAGAGGATCGCATAACCGTTGACAAACTTGAGCCCGTAGAAATATTGCAGAAATACATGGAAAGCTTTGTTGTAAATAGGCAATGTTTCGCAGGAGTAAAATATTGAGTCAATGAGGCTACTTTCAGTTTAATTGAGCCTCAAGAGCACTTCTCCCCACTTTTTCACAAACTATTCGACTCCTTTCACGCCCTTTGGCTCCTTCATTCGGATGATTTACTTTGTGAACTACTGCAGAGATTTATTAAAGTGTTTACGCACTGAAACCAGCTCTGTCATGATCTTCACATCGGGATCTTCCTCGATCAAATTATTTAGTTATTCCTCAAATGTTTGCTCTTTCTATTGCTCATTGTTTGGAGTCTCCTCAAACAACGGCTTATCGATCAGAGCCACTTAATTTGAAATCTTAGGGAAGTTTGTTACTTGTTGGCTATCCCCGACCATCTCAACTAGGCAATTCTCAAGGCTGTTCCCAATTGTTACTCCATCTAAGATGATGCAGTTCTTGAGTGTGACTCCTTTGCTTATGGTGCAGTTGCTACCAATGATGCAGTTTAAGATCACAGCTGCTTCCTCGATTATCGATTTTTCCTAAACCAAACAAATGTTGGATATTTTGGCTGATTTTGCTATTTGAGCTGTGTTAAATATGATCTTATGGAAGTTCTTGGCGCAGAAAGGCTTATTGTCTTTATTGTTGAGACCATGGGACTTACTGATCATTGTGTAAGGATGGAAATGATTAGAAATAAAATGTGTATAGGCCTCATAGTACCGATAGGCTGAATTTATCCTGATGGAAAGCTCATGGTTTTATAAAGTGTAGGCCAAAATCTTCTATGTATAGATCTCCGATGGCAGCATTCCAGAAATATAATCGAGCATTGTCTACAAATTAATGAAAAACTTACAGAATATTCGAATGTTTATTTAAAGCGTTTGAGCACATCCACCGCACACAAGTATACATCGCAATGCGTTAGATCCCTTCTGAATTCGGCATTAACCTTCGACAATTTGACCTTTTCCTCATTAAGCACAAAATCTTATTTGGCTGGCTACATCTGTAACAATTCACGGGTATCTGCTTTAATAATGTGTAGTTTATTTTTGACAAGGGATTGTTGCATAATTGTTGTGAGATTCATGCCTGTTTCTCTGAATACTGCTTTCATGCGAAAATGTTCATTGATCGCCTTGGTTAAATTAAAGTTAGAAATAGTATCCGCATGCATGACAAGGAAATCATGTGAGATAATATTGCGAAATTGAACTTCACGCATTACATCGCCCATACTACATGATAATAACAATTTGTTACTTTTTCATTTATTCTGGCTTCATGTAGATCAAGTGTATCTTGATATGCATTTTACTCCAGATCTTATTGTTGTACTCTTCTATTTATTCCTTACTCTTCGAGTAGAAAACAAAGATTTAGTTGAAATTATGTTCAAGGAGCCATGCAAATGTATGATCGATGACGGAAACTAATCCAATTTTGTGAAAACTCTACATATTAATTAAGCTGCATACGCTGGCTGAACTGTAATCCGATTCGAGGGATTCTCCAATTAAAATGCATTGTCTGATTGTTCCGGTGTTGTTGTTCATGTTTATAAAAGAAAGATTTATATATAATAAATGCGATATGATTGATCGATGCAAAACTAACTCGAATTATTAGAACAAAAGCATGTTTATAATATCTATATCTACACTATCAATTTATCAGTTAACCGTTATAAATATATTTAATAATAATTAGCAGAAATAGGCAATAAAATGTCAATGAGTTCACCCACCAAAACCAGAAACATCAACAAATAAAATGCATGCGAGTCCCCAATCAAGAAGCAAGTCCGAAAGGACTAGAACTGTAAAAACTTAAATGTTAACATCAATAATTGTACACTTTCTCCTATGAAATAATCAGGGAAAAAAGATGTGCTTGGAGAGGCATTCATTCTGCAGAATTTAAAGCCTATGATGGATGTCAATACTTCATTTGATGAAGAAGTTCCTATCGAGCAATAATAGGAAGTGCTCATGACCATGACCAACATACTTGAATTATAGAGCTTGTGATTGTAAATGTATATCCACTATTGTTCGTACTATGGCCAGAATCAGTTCGATGAATAAATAATCTATTAATTATTGCTCATACGTAGATGATTGAATATTGTTTTAATAAAATTAAATTTGGAACAATGCAAAAATAGAGTTTGAATGAGGGCCCACAGACATTCAGAAATGTTTAGAACTAATTGAAACATGCGAAATAGTCCATAAATTAGACAGCTTTGAACTCGTTGCACTACTCGAGCTTAATTGATAAGAATGCCTCAACTATTAACTGTCCATGTGGCAATTTAAAGGGCTCTGTGCATCAATGCGAAATCTGTTCAAGACTCAGACTCGTATGTCCATACAAAAAAAGCGATCATTTCAATAGGTCAGCTGATCCATCGGTCCATCACAATAACTCAGTAATTATCCCAGCGTGCAAAATATGTGAAAATCCCAAAATGTTCGGAAATGCGAACTTCCATCCTCTGCCTGAAACCAATACAAGAGTTTATTCACTCCCCAAAAGCCCTATCCCCACTCCTCACACTCATCTCCACACTCCTCCCGCTTATTCTCGCGCTCCTCCCACCCCCACAAATCCCTACACTTTCCATACTCCTCAGATGAATAACCAGCCAAATTCTCACAGCACAAGGAAGAGACCCCTAATAATATAATAAATAATATACTACCCCGTGTTCCATAACATCTACGAACAGCCAAACGACACATTAAACTTGAGCAACCCTTAAAGTGTGCCCGATAAAACCAAAGCCAGCTATAGCAGCCCTGAACATAAATTCAGACACCAGTCAAGAACAACAAACTAGCCACAATCCTCTCCTATTCGAATTGAAGAATATGACGAGCATACGATACTGACTCCTTAGCGGATTCGCAAACTCACTGAATCGATGATCAGTTGATACATACCCGCCTTAACTGATAATCTTTGCACTTTGTTTAAACTATCTTATGCTATTCTATATTGAAGGTATGATATCATAAGCAATACTGTGCATTGATGTGCAATTCATACTAATTTATGTGTTCGTAATAATTTATGTATTCATACTAATTTTATGTATTTGAGTTGCTGAAATCACTGTATATACTTCATCCATAGGCTCATGAGTAGCACGCCCCCCCAAATATAGAATATCACATCACAGTAGATGCTTTTAATGGGTGGCTCGTAGTTATAAAGCTTAGTCGTATTGAAAGCAATATCACTTTCAGCCACTGTTTCCTTAATCTGCAGCATCGTGATACTTTAGCCCTCCGAATTGGTTTCTTCCGAGCTTCTTCGAATATTATTATCATCTTCAGTTGCCGAAACTGAGGAATAGGTAGTGATGGCACTCATTTCGAAATTGAGGATATTATCGTATCGTTCGCTCTTTAGCTTACATCTTTCGATTTATTTTTGGAGTTTAGTTATATTTTTAATTAGCCCATTATTCTTGTCTTTTAAGGTTATTTCCTTCTATTTCTACTCTTCGATGCCTTTTTACTTTTTTTTAAGAGTTTACGCATCACGATGGATTTATTAATAGACTCCTTGATAATATTAGTAGTTCTACTTCACAATAGCAGCCGTTTCTTTTTCCTATTTTTTCATTGATTTCTCCCATTCTTCCCTCTAATTCAGCATTTGCGAGTGTTCCCGTTTGATTTCTGCATACTATAAGTATTATTTATGATTATAATCATTAGCTGCGTCAATTTTGCTTATCTCCCCGAAATCCGCACTGATCTATTGCTACAACTTCATTGCCTTTTAATTCAACGAATCTATTTATTTGATCATCGTTTATATTGAGTTGCGGATTTATTTTTGAAGCTATTAATTATTTAATTGGTGCTCTAAGTTGAGATTATTATTTTGACGTAATTAAGTGAACTAAATGCAGAGTTATTTGAGTATGCTGTCAGAGGGTAGAAAAATAGATAGCTATGCAATTAGTTTATCGAAGATTTATGGGTAGAGTTCGTCATTGTATCTTTCGGGGAGGATTCGGATGTTGTTGGATTGATTGTCAGGATTGAATTTGATTTGTTTGAGTTTTGCGAATTAACGTTGTCTATTTGCTTAATAATTGTCTTCTTTGTTTGTTGTGAAAAGAAAGGTTTAATCGAAGGTATCAGTTTGTCTGGCTGGCATGGGGCGTTGATCTGCCTGCATTTGGGTATATGCAAATGTGTTATAAATGTGTTTATAAATGTGTTGTGGTTATGTAAGATTTATAATATATTTCCAGAGAAAGAACTATGCGGTCAAATTCGCCATCCAATTTCGATATCTGCTCAATAAAGTCACTAAAATTTGGTAATTTCCTGGAGCCTGACAGAGAGCATCTCCTGAGTCTGAATGTCGTCAGCAATCAAATATATTTCCAAGTGGATCAGCCGGAAGAGTCGTCCGAATTGTTCTCATCCCGCAAATATTAACCTCCTAAGTAATTGCTGAACCAAATCGATTATGAAGGAGCATACGCCTAAAATGGAGAAGATAAAATGTATAATTGCCTTCAGTTGACGACTCCCCACATAGAATGCCCTCCTAATAAAAGCTATTGCAGTTAATCGCGTCAGGACAAACTTGCAAGATATCGCAATAAAAAAGGGAAAAGGGTATGGAAAAAGAAGATAAGCTACGCATGTAGGCAGAGTGTAGCGCAGAAACGATTGAGGGTTCGAGGGAGATTTGCAACCAAAACCAAAACATAATCAAATTAAAACTAAAAAGCTGACAGGAATTCTGTTATGTAGCACTGATCTTGATAGCGTTAAGTATATATAGAGAAGTTTAAGTGTACCAATCTGCTATCAAGTATTAGTCTGCTATAAATCTTATTAGTCTGTATAAGTATTATTAGTCTGCTATAAGTCTTGTTAGTCTGCTAATAATTCTGCTCTTACTAATATATATAACTTTATTTATTGTCGGGTTAATGAACAAAGCACATAAATTTCAGACCATAAACAACACAAAGCCAGTTTAGAATAAAGATCAAATCCACAGCATTTATGAGATGCTTTAGAAGCAACAATCCTCAATTTAGGCATTGCTGTGCAAATATCAATCTAATTAATTTCTGAATTAGCCACAATTCAAACAAAGAAGCCAAACAATCAACTACTCATTGTCATCTCGCAACTCATCAGCGCAGGAAGCTTTATCTGAAAGAGTCAAAATATCCAAAGACACAGGATATCAAAATTCCCTCATCTAATATTCTATGCCTAGCGGACAATCTGTGAAACTGCCAAGTATCAATAAGAATATGGGAATAAATGGCAACAGTCGAAGCAAAAGGAAAAAAAATGGTAATTACTCATTGCAAATGGCTCAATCTCGTGAAAAGGTTCGTCTGAGGGAAGAACTTCACAAAATTTATGGGAATTATGGTGAGTTTGATAAGATCAAATAAAGCAAGATTGCTTGGAAAAGAAAGAGCCCCAAGGAAAGCAATTAGTCTCATTCCATTGTTGTGACTCAAAATTCCATCAAATCAGCAAATTAGCTACTCATACGACCCAGCGAATCAGAACCAAATCAAAATGCCACAAAAGACCCATAAATCGAATCAGATGACGAAAGTTCAAACTAAGAAGTGACCTCGCCTCATTACGAGAGACAGTTTCGTGAGAAGATGAGGGGTCAGAGTATTTAATAAAGGAATTTTCTGTATTTCAACAAGAACTAAGCGATGCAGGATTGGACTGAAAAACTATTATGCCTGTTTGAGAAGCATGACAAATAAATCACTGCTCTGAGAGTAAAATCAAAATATTTGTACACATTTGATGATAACTTTTGGAGGATTGGAGTATTTAACACGGACGGCATTTGATTTTTCTTAGCCTTTATTATGCATCTTTAGTTCTCTCCTTCAATATTATTTATTTATATGCTCATATTGTTTATATTCACACTGCTATATTAAAGAGATAACATTGGATTAATGAATTGCTATTGCGCATCCAAAAATCTGTATCAACATGAACACGAATAACTCATTCTTGTCAATAACAAGCAACTCCGCTCAACTCGTGAATGTCCTCATGTAAAACATCTCAACTAAACCAATCGCCAACTAAAAGAGTAATTACTTGAATTAAGCTCAATATATCTGCCAACCTCTATCACCAGGATAAGCTATAATTAAATCTGTGATAATCCCTTATGGTTTTATCAGGAGTATATTGGGTCCAATAAACCCTGCGTGATTACCGATGCTTTAAATGAAATGCAAGTGATCGAAAATTGGAAGAATCCGAAGGATTTCCTTGAGTCTATGTCGAAACTCAATATTGATAAGGTATAAACTTCAGTGACTCCTGATGGATATGCGGATTCGATCAAGAACAAATATTTTGTTGAGCCTGAGGAAATGAGGACCAGCTTTGCAAATGTTGTGAAGTGGGGCGAAAAGTAGGAAAGCTAAATAAAATAATAATGGGTTCCCTATATCCAGCACCAGAACAGCAATCTTACCGAAGAACTCAATCCTTTGTATCAGGCCATCAATCATCAGTCTAGAGATTTTCTCTCCAAGGCATTCTTTAAGAACTAACAGCCTGACGCGCAGAATTTCTGGATGGGGTATGACCAGTCCGTCTCATCAATGCACAAGGATCCATACGAAAACTTCTACTCGGTCTTGGTCGGCGAGAAACATTTCAGTCTTTTGCCTCCAGTTTCCATTGCCTACTTACCCGAATGCTCGTACACAAGCTCAAAGTGGAAGTGCGTGGATGGCGCACTTTAAATCTAAGTTAATTAAGGGGTCCAGACTAATTGGATTAGCTGCAACCCTGATTTGCCAAGAGATATACAATAAATGCCTTATTTGTAAAACCTGCAGTAGTACAATTTACACGTGATCGTAGAAGCTGGGGAAATGCTGTACTTGCCTGCTCTTTGGTATCACCAAGTAGCGCAGTGCCGCAGGTCGAGTCCGTATGTAGTGGCTATGAACTATTGGTTTGATATGAAGTATAGCCATGTACACACTTTATATGAAGCTACTCGAAGACTCTGCGGATACCAGTGATTAATATGTTGCATTTAAGTTCTAAATATTGGAGTACATATTAAAGTATATCAAATAAAATGAGCGTTTCGAACCCCTAAGAGAAATGGGATTTCTAATTTTACAGTTGCTTCGTTCCTGTGTACCTACAAGAAATCTCTACCAACTAGCTTTGGCTCGAAAGGATTTTACGAACATTTTCTTAGTTTGAGCATCGCTGCAACTCCATGCTCATCGAACTGCCTCCTCTCTTTAAACTTAAAACCATGGAAGACCCATACTTATGCAGTCGACAAATCCTGGAAGGGATTAGCAAACATGTAATTCATATCATATTCAAGGTTTCCAAATATTTGCTTCAATTCTAATTGATTGTCAAGACAGTCAAGAGGGAGAAAAAGCGCCTGTAAGCCTCATTCGAAGAAGTAGTTTGTATTGCTAACATATTATAGGCATTGATTGACATCAAAAAGCAAACTCTGCAGTTGGCATAGTTTCAGGCAGAGAAGCATCTTTTCGAAGCTAAACTTGAATGTTACCAAAGATAATCTAAATAAAATGTTGGCATGCTGAACTGCAAATACGATCGGCGCATCGACCATGACCGACAGTACAAAAGTCTCGCACGGAGCTTATAGTTAGAGAGTATTGAGAAAAAAATAGCAAAAATCTCACAAAACATACTAGAAATCTAAAGTAAATCGCATTTAACATTGACGAGCATAAACAATTAGATTAGGGAGGAGGTTTAGAATATCAGCAACACAATGATGATGCTCTATGGTTCAAATTATATAGGCACAGGGGAAGATTTCTCCACATTTCAGCGGAAACAAAAGTGTGGCAGTGTGACCGACCGAAAGAAACAGGAAAGCAGCAATGGGAATCAGTCGAGAAAACAATAAACCAAGGAGCCATCAATAACAGATTTTAAGCCTGGGGATATTTAGGAGCTAATCGATAAGGCTGTAAGGAAGGGATACTAATGCTAAGAAAATAATCTCATTGTCCCCAAAAATATAAAGGATTTTCTGAAAGAAGCCCAGTAAGCAGAATCTCAAGACTATCAGAGCTAATCTTTGTGCGAGGAAAGCGTAGAAAAGCAACTGACGAAAAACAAATGATATAACGTGAAATATACTAATATCATTTATTCATAACTTATATTAAATCTGCTCTGCATTTTCAAATTATATAGCATATTTCAAAAATAATGGAAGATCATCACAAAATATTATAATTTGGGGATTCGCAAAAGTATTTCTTTGCTAAAATATAAGTTGGGCACAATGGGAAATAAATAGTTTGAAAATGACGATAGGTCTGTGCTAAGAAACGAAAGTCTGACAACAAAAATATTGCTCGGGAAAGAAAAAGATGTAATCTAACACTTTTAGAGTTAAAAACTCGAAATAAATGCACCGATAAATCAAGTAGACTCATCAATTGTCGTAGGTTGGAGATACTTTAGGACATTACGCCGCTTATCGAGGCCATTTAAGAGTCATTTAATATTTGCTGAAAAAAGGAGATAAATTCAACACATAAAATACAGTATTTTTGGTATTATGCAAAGCGTGGATTGACTGCCTTCGACGTTGCATTGCCTCAAGTACGATAACAGATATTCCAAATGCTCAACAAATGATTGAGAATCTTTTAGTTATGGCTGGTTAATTAAGAATAAATACAATATCAGGCTCAACAGCATTATTTATCAGGCGCACTCTTTTTATGCATTTGTGAGCCCAATGCAAAGCTTTTCGTTTTTTAAGGCTGCTACTCTTTTTCCATGACTGCTTTCGTCATTTCTTTGAACAAATTTTCCACATTTTGGCCAGTCTTCGAGGAAGTCTTCATGAATTTGATCTTCTTTTATTTTATGCACTTTTAGATCACTTCCTCGGAAATCTCCTGATGCATATCCATTTTACTACCCACAAGGAAAATAACAGCACCCTCCGCTTTGGTCTTGCAGATCTCGTGCCATTGCTGAGTCGCATGTTCAAAGGTTTCAGGCCTAGGTTATCATAGATTTACTTGCTGAGATCGAAGACCAAGAAAACCCCATGGCATCCTTTGAAGTACGTTGAGACAATAGATCGATATTTTTCCTGTCCCGCGGTGTCCCAAATATAGAGTTTGACTGGTTTGTTTTGAACAACGAGGTTCCGCATTTTGAAATCAACAGTTGTAACCAATGTATTTTTTTATCCTGAAAACTAGTCTTCGATAAATCTCCAGAAGAGCGCAGTTTTCCCAACATTGCTATCTCCCACTAAGATAAATTTGTATTTCTTTTATTCTCCAAAAGTAAGATATCTTTCATCCATCCTGCTGAGATGAATAGCTATAAGTAATTATAATGTTTATGCTGTATATATTATTTATATTATTTGTATTATTTGTCTTATTTTCTATGTAATATGAATAAAATCCTATTATTCTGCTTTTGACGCCGATAGAAATTAATATTTGATTAATGAAAATCGAACATATTTGTAAATTACAAATTACCTATGGAAAAACGTTTTCCAAATTTCCAAATGTATTATAATCTTTCTTTTTGAACTACGACGACACCCAGCTCATGATCACAGTCTTGGCCTTGTTCTTCATTATATTTTAATCCAAAAGCAATTATATCAGAAACGGTAATTTCGAATAGCCTCAGTGCGTTACTCCTCCTTGTGTGAGTATATCAGACTGGAACTTTTATCGGATCAACGTATATCGCGCAAATTAAACCTTCGGAATCGGACCCTCTGGACAGTTTCTGGATCTTTCAGGCGACAACTATTCACAAAATGGCTGGATTTAGCAAGTTGTCGATTTGCCGAGTAATGGAATATATGAATTTACATATTATTGTAGAGCTTTTAGAAGTGTAAACTTTGCAAGTTATGCCATATAAATTTGGTGGAACAGTAACCTTGTTGAAACAAAAAGACCCAATACCACGAACATTGTTCAGGAAAGACTTTAATTGAATGGTATCGCAGGAAACAATACTTTGAAAATTTCAGAAGTGGGGTTAGATAATAATGATCATTTTGGTTTATTTATTGACGAACTGACTCTCAATAATTATGAAAACCAAACAAACTCAACAAACTCAACAAACTCAACAAACACAAACACAACAAACTCAACAAGCACCACAAATACTACAAACTCAACAAACTCAAATAACACAAACTCAACAAACACAAACTCAACAGATTTAACAAACGCAACAGAATTATCGAATATCATTGATTGGACAATTTTGATGACAGCCTTTGTTGAAGAGTTGAAAGGTTTCATACTTTTAGAAAGCGACGCATAGTACTCTGAGGAACTGACAATGTATTTAGCAGAGCATCTGATAGTGCATTTGGAGCAATAATCCCAGGAAAATTTTCATTATCTAAGCACTGAAGGCAACCGCTTAGCGATTGAGATTTACACCTAAAAAACCCATCGTTTAAGCGGAATTCATTTGGCTCTGAAATAAAATGCTTCCTTTTACAGGTAAAACACCAAAATTGCGTTCATAGTGAGGCCAAACGACTTAAACTTTATCGGCCTAAATGAAAACGAAAAATAAACGCTCGACAATATTGAGTTGATCGGTATATAATTAGCAGGCGCCACTTCCACAATGAAGATGTACATTGGCTCTTCGATCTGCTCATTTTTTCTTTTGAGTTTGCTGAGCTTTTGGAACTTAAGTTTGATGTACTATTTTCTGTCCATGGCTTTGATGCCGTCCTTTTCGAGAAACATTTACAAAATTCTGATAGTAATCATTTATTAGGAAGCCAGCATTATTCCGTGGATTGAAAGGTGGTTTGACTTTACTTTCAAAGTCGACGCCGAGAGCAGAGTTCCGGAAGCGATGCTTTCATCAAAGTAAGGCCATTAATGGTTTGGCGAGTTCAGCATGTCAGCCAAGCCGATTCTGAACAACTACGAAAGCGCGATGCTGATTGGGCTGTTAGTGGTCAAACTGCTGCTGGTGAAAGGGTTCATCGCTCTGAACCCGCTCCGCATTGTCCAAATACTGCGGATCAGAGTAAACTTCATCCTCGTCTTTTTGGCCGAAATCATCGCGTGCAGCCCATTCATCATAATCTCTGCTGTCACTGCCATTCTGCAAAGCTGCGTTGACGGCCTGCAAAAGCAATTGGCCCAAATTCAGGTTATTCTCCTCTTCCTATCGATTGTCATAATTCCCATATATTTTTTGTTCATTCCGAAGAAGAAACTGAGACAGGCGAAAATTGACTCAATCAACGAGGACCCTGTTTTGATACGTCGAACCCGAAATTACAAAATTGAAAAAAATGAGCATTAATGCTCTCTCAACGAAGTGCTTCTGAACATTTCCATCCCTCTTTTGGTGGTCCTCGAGCAACCGTATATCTTTTTGGTCTGCAACTCAGTGGTCATTGGCTTCCGATTCGGGTTCGTCGTTTCCAGGCGAAGTTCAATGAGTAAATTCGACTTCATTTTGAGGACCATTATGAACTTAGTTTGGATAGCGCACCATTGCACATTTTGCCTGATGGCTGTCTACGAATACTTAGTAAGCGTTGATTCTGTGTAAATGGAAACCGCCCTTATTGTATCAAAATACTGCGGAATGGCCGCATTGATGACAGTGTTGGCAGGAGCCATATTCGAGCTTATTAAGTTCGGCTTCGATGTACTCGCTCTCTGCGCTCTGATATTAAAAAATAGCAAGGCTTTTTTAAAGCGTAATACTGTCACACCTTTTATAGAAAATATAGAAAAAGGGAAATAAAAACATACTAAATCTCAATAAAAATAAAATCCAAAATAAATCCCAAAATAAATCCCAAAATAAAACCCAAAATAAATAAAAAATACAAAATAAATAAAAAATACGAAATAAATATAAATATAAATATGCAATATAAACATAAATAAAGATAATTCAATTCAAAAAATGAAAAAGCTGACTCAGAAAAATAAATAAGTCGGATAAAATGCTCGTCTGAGAGAACTAATACAAGCAATCGAAATATAATCTTTATGGTAAGTAGCATAAATAAAATAGCTCGATAGTTGCTTTGTAAATATAGGATCAGTTCCATGCAAAATATAACGAAAAGATTATAAATAAACCAGCAAAAATTGATGGCATTAGCAGCTGATAGTATTTGAATGTTCACTCTATTTTAGTCTATTGGGATTTATTTACTTTTACTTAAAGCCTTTACTAAAGTTTAAACTGTTTCGCATTTAAATTATTTCATGAAGTCGATAGATAGTAAATAATCTTAACGAAATATAATGACTTTATATAGTTTTCATGAACTCCTGCATTATGCTTGTTTGTAAATTGCTTATTTTGTAACCAACTTTCATTTCATACGAAAATTAATGGAGCATAGAATAAAGTCAACTTCGTCTAATAATCCTATTATTATTTCCTTATTTGAATTTTGTAATTAATTTTTTAATTAATATGTATAAATCGTCATTTAAAGGACTCAGCTATTTTTTATTCAATGCTTTCGATAGTTATAAATATTATTCTTTCAACTTTATTCAAGTGCAGCATATGTACAGCATTCAATAATTTAGGTTTGGTGGCACAGTTCATTCGATTAGTGGGCAGCTATTTGAGTTACTCGACAAAGAAGACATCACTCCTGAGGAACTTTTTTATGTGCAAAATATAAATGGGGATTTACGACAGAACATATAAAATTTTTTTGCATTCTGCTTAAGGAAGCGTGAATTTACCACTCGCATGCTCAACTTATGTTTCAACTGTCAATACTCTTAGTTAACAGATGAACAAAACAAGAAAGTGGCTCAAGTTACTATTGAGGCATTATCCAGTGATGAAGAGGCTTTAATTAATTTTTTATTTGTTAAGGCCACACCCTAAATGAACGGATCTCAAGTATCGGAAAAGATCGAGGAAGAATAAACGAACAATATTTAAAATTAAGCAGAAAGGCTGTTTGGAGATAATTCGCCAAAGGCCGCAGGATTTGTTTGGGAAAATTAGAAAGAAGTTTTTTAGAAGTATGAGATTATAAAGCTCAGCTTAGAACATTTAAAGCAAACTGAGAAAAATTAAACTTGCTTCGGACATCTGCATAAAATCTATTCATCGATTTTGAGAAGATAGGGAAAATAATTTATGCAGTTTCTCAATTCTCATCAAGAGTATTTAGATTTGTTCTTTGACAATCTTTGCTATCCTTCAATCAGTAATATCATCGCTTTGGTTCTAACTTCAGAAGATAAAACAGGGCTTTATGAATACTAAACAATGAAAGCATTAGTGTTTTAAAAACTATTAGACTACGCAATGTGCCATATAGCGGATTCTACTAAATTCTCGGGGTTTATTGCAGCTTGCGAGGAAATATTTCACTCCACAAAGCAATCTTATTACTAATACTTTGAAGATTTCAAAAGATGTGCCAATATTCTTGTGTCTGAGCCTACCCTCAGGAAGTTTTATGACTGTCTTGTCAACGGGTCTTAAAATTAATTTAAAAATGCAGTATCTTATTTATAACTTGTCATTCGGAGAATCAATAATGAAGTCGAAGATAACGATTACTATAGGAGCCATGAAAACTCAGAACCTTCTATGAAATTCGAACACGGCTTTTTATTTCAAGAACAAGAATCGCTTATGAATTTATTGCAGAAATCTGTTTAGTTTGTAATTATTTTTATAATGTAGAAATCGCTAGCGAGAGTGAGCTATCTTTCTTTTCTTATTAACTTGCTAAAAAGTCAAAGCAGCCAAAATGGAGATCTCAACAACGCAACGTTATTTTCTCAAATTTCAGTAAAATAAATGTAATTTAGAATTTATACATCACGGAAACGAATAAAGGCATTATCAAAAACTATTTTTATCAACTGCTGAGCATAATTGTCAAGAGAAGTAACGCAGAGTAACTCTAATAAATTGCAAAAGGGATTATTATCTCATAATTATCCAAACGAAGTTTTGGCGATAATACTCACTTTGAATCTTCGATAAAAACTAATTCCGAAACGAGTATTTGCTATTTGTTGGCACTGATATTTGAAGTTTAGAAGAGAAAAAAGGGCTTTATTAAAGAATCAAATTAAAACATTGAGTAAAAATTAACACAAATTCATGAAAAATATCTGACTAAATTAGCTGGCTATGACCAATAGACTCCGACATTTGATTTTTAGATATTTATGCCTAAAAAAAATCAGCCTAACGAAGACAAGAACGAATTACAGCTAAAGTAAGATGAAAAGATTGAAGAAAAGTAACATCAAAGAGGACGAAACAATATCATGATACCTTCTTTAGTTCTACCAAATAAAACTGAAAATGTTAAAATCTTCATATAGGAAGAGGCAGTTGAAACTGTATAATTGACATAATCTGCTTACAGAGAGTCTTTGATCCAAGATTTAAAAAACACTGTTATCCAAATTCCTACAAAATTCAAAAATCGAGAAAAAAAGAAAGATTAAAAAATTGAAACCGCTAAATAATAAAACACAGTTGAGCCACGAGAAAATTAGAAAGAAACACGAAACAAGCAAAATACGAAAGAGCCAATTAGCGCAGAAATAATTGAGAAAGCTAGCATATTTTACATACGACACTTGATCCTTTTTTGAAAGTTTTCAGCAATTAAATCACATAATACTGCCTTATTAAAGAAGATCGGCATCAATAAAGGATCAGATTTCACTTTTGAAGTTTCTTGTGTTATTTTATGGCTGGCACAGTGCATCAATATTATCAGGCGAACTTTCGTTACTTTATAAAATTCATCAGTGACTAAACAATGTCCTTCTCGATAGTTAAAATTAGTTCAATTGATTTAATATTGCTCTGCCTCTCCATCGAACATGATTCTCAAATACTTTTCAACGACTCATCATATCTAACATGAGAGCTGGCCTGAATGTTCAATTGTTATAATAATAATTCTGATATAATAATACGATGATAATAAGCTCTAACGATATTTTTTCGCAAATCGGCCTCATTGTGAGCAAGCAGAACTATAATTAAGAAGTAAGTTTCCAATCAGAGCCGAGATATACTACATTTTTGGAGATCGAGCTCGGCAAAAATTAAAAGCACATTCTCTAAGTTCAGTACATCATTATAGATTTAGAGACAAAGATGACCCATAAGTTTTGGCATAGCATTTCTGCAAGAAGCATCGTTTAAATAAACTTGCAATCAATTTAGTCAAGAATAAAATCATCGAAGCGAAGAAATATTAATAAACTAAAATGCGGAAAAATCAAGGCATTTCGAATCAAAACCAAAACAAAAGCTAAGCGAAAAAAGGAGGAAAGAATCAAAGCAACTCTGTAACTCCGAATAAAAAACAGAAAATGCAAAGCAAAGATAAATAGATGTATAATAATATCTACATGCGAGGAATCCTCAAAAACAGACTGCTTGAATAGTAAAGAGCGAAGATCAGATTTGAAATGGAAAGAAAATAAGGAGAATAATTAACCTTTAAACCTAAAATCAATAATGTAAGTGGAAAGATTATTGATTTTTTACGCTCATCGAAAAGTCCAAACAAACTACAAAAGAAGCATTCTCCACAAAAGAATTTATCTTAGTCAATGTAAGAATGTACATTTAAGCCTAAAATTAATAAAGTGTAATTTTTTATCATAATTCAAGAAGCGAAAGAATTGTTCAAAATCTATCTAATTTAAAATAAGAAAGAAACCTGCACAATGCTCAATTTTCACATTCAAATTAAGCGAAAAAGAAAATAATTAAATGCTAATAGGACAGATACTCATTTAAACCACAAATTAATCCTAAAAGCATAGAAAAAGTTACATTGCCATTCGAAAAAAGATTGGAATTAGCTATATAAAAAAGGAGTCAATTTCAGTAATATTCAATGTTATATAGAAAAAATTCATTTCAGGAAGACTCTTAATGCTCATTTCAGCCAAGAGTTGGAAGACCTCCTCGTAATGCTCGTGACAAATAAAATGTCTGGGAGGAACTTCACACTTATAAAAAAGACAAAGGACATATTTGTACGACTGGAGCCAGCAAAGTGTCAATGTAGTCCACAAACTCAAGCTATATTTACGAGAATCTAGTCGATTAAAGGATAAGAAGCATTTTTTAGGCATTAGATACTAATCGTGATGGACTAATTTCCCCCGATTAAATTGGAATTTAAAATATATCAAAGGGCGCCCTCAATTTTTTAAAGCCTATCCTACTTTAGATGGATCAAATCGGTGCTACTTTAAATTTTCACTAGTTCAAGAAAGCTGCATTAGCATTGATGGGGGACACAGATCCATGCACCAAGGGCATCTTTATTTCTGAAAAATGGAAACACTAAAAATAAAAAGAGTAGAATTTTCGACCGAAGATCAACAAAAAATCCAAAGAGTTAAGCGGGGTGAGAAGTGTTCAAAGTTTGTATGAAGGAGGAATCAAGGAAATAAAAAATAAATAACATCGTTTAGAACAAGAAAGAGCTCGCAAGTAATAGAAGTAACTAGCATAATGTTCTTTCAAGCCATCGCTAAATCATTCTTCAAAGCTGTATATTGACAAAATAATGAAAAAGAAGACAAACGACAAAAGCATTTTAGATTTACTTTACAGTTATATCGGCGATTAACAATGATGATTTAAATGAATATCTCCATGCAATTCAAATGTTATATAAATTTGAGGATTATTGATTATTGTGTGATCATTTCCATGCTCTCCTGATGGCTAAGTTGCTTTCAATATCTTTCTTCATGACTTTTGCAACTGCCATTTCGAAATCTTATTGGGTGACATGAATCCTTCTCTCTCTTAGAGCAAACATTCCTGCTTCTGTGCAGACAGCTTTAGTCTCGGCACCTGAAGCGCCAACCATTTGCTCAGCAATTTTCATGAGATTAATTCCCCTCATCAAGTTCATTTTGCGGGAGTGAATTTTGAGAATTTCTGCTCGAGATTAAACCTTTGGATGTGGGAATTCAATTTTTCTATCGATTCGGCCTGGACGTAAAAGGGCGGGATCAAGAATATCGATTCTATTCGTAGCCATGATTATCTTGATTGTCTGGCTGCTCTCAAACCCATCTAGCTGATTCAGAAGCTAGAGCATAGTTCTTTGAACTTATGAGTCTCCTCTTTGTCCTTACATTCTTGATCCGCCGATAGAGTCGACCTCATCAATGAAGATAATACAAGGGGAATGCTGTCTGGCCATCACGAAAAGTTCTCGGACCATTCTTGCGCCTTCTCCGATATATTTCTGAACCAATTCTGACCCGCTAATTCTAATAAAAGTGCAGTCAGTGTGATGGGCGATAGCTCTGGCTAAAAGAGTCTTGCCAGTACCTGGAGGACCATACATGAGCACTCCTTTCGGTTGGGCAATTCCTAGAGATTCAAATATTTCAGGGTGCTTAATTGGAAGTTAGATGACTTATTTAACTTCTTTGACCTGCTGGTCGAGACCACCAATCATGTCATAAGTTGAATCAGGAACCTTTTCAACCTTCATGAGTGATACTAAAGGATCAACCTTCGTGGGTAAGACTTTATGAAGCAGATAAGTATCAGATCGGACTGCAACTCTCAAGTTTGGCCTAATTTCCGATGCCTTAATCGATTTATCAAGATTAACAACGTACTTGCCTTCGTGGGATAATTTAACCAACACTCTGTTCTTTCCCATGATCTTCACCACTTCCCCGACAAAAGAATAAACTTATTGAAGTGCATGTAGTTCCTCCTTGAGACGAGAGACTATATTAATAAATAAAGCACCATTGGAGTTCAGCTCAAATCTTTGAGCCTCTAGCCTCTTGATGTTTTGGATTTTTTCGTTGATCTCGGCTTCCTTTTTCTGGATCTGGCTCAGGTAAAATATTTTCAATGATGCTGGCTCACTCATTTAAATTATTTTTAAATAATATCAATGCAGATCAAACACATGCATATCAAACACATGCATATTAGATAGAGTTTAGCATATTAAATAGAGTTTAGCATATTAAATTAAAAATAAACAATTATAAAAAGAGCTCCTAAAGCGAGAGTCAAAGGTAAAGACCACTATCTCCATCATTTTCGAATTTCATAGTTACATAAAATGAAAGTGATGAATTATGATTCTTGTATGCGCAGTTTTGCAGAGATAACCTATTAACAAATTTTCACATGAAAAAAAGAATGAGCACTTCAATATTAATAATCAAGAAGAGAAACAATTCAAGATCTATCAAATACTTTTTATAATCATTGTATCTTATTTTTTAAATTATTTCCCTGCTTTGGTTAATTCGTGAACAATGGAACTGGTTTAATGTAAAAATGGAATTCATCGCAAGATTTGTCTTAATATACTTACCATATTTATTGGATTTCGATTGCTTTTGCGGGGTTTTATGGAATAACATTTTGTCTAACTTAGTTGTTTGTATGCCTTAATTTGTTCATCTTGTTTTATTTTTCAACTGCATTATCTGACTTTTATTTTTATTTTTATTTTTATTTTTATTTTCCATTTTTTATATTTTCTGTCTAAGGTGCAACAGCATTACGCTGGCCGAAAGCTCTAGCGTTTTTAAATATCAGAGCGCAGAAAGCGAGTACATCGAAGCCGAACTTAATGAGCTCGAATATGGCTCCGACCAACACTGTCATCAATGCAGCCATTCCGCAGTATTTTGATACAATAAGGGCGGTTTCCATTTACACAGAATCAACGCTTACTAAGTATTCGTATACAGCCATCAGGCAAAATATGCAATGGTGCGCTATCCAAACTAAGTTCATAATGGTCCTCAAAATGAAGTCGAATTTACTCATTGAACTTCGCCTGGAAACGACGAACCCGAATCGGAAGCCAATGACCACTGAGTTGCAGACCAAAAAGATATACGGTTGCTCGAGGACCACCAAAAGAGGGATGGAAATGTTCAGAAGCACTTCGTTGAGAGAGCATTAATGCTCATTTTTTTCAATTTTGTAATTTCGGGTTCGACGTATCAAAACAGGGTCCTCGTTGATTGAGTCAATTTTCGCCTGTCTCAGTTTCTTCTTCGGAATGAACAAAAAATATATGGGAATTATGACAATCGATAGGAAGAGGAGAATAACCTGAATTTGGGCCAATTGCTTTTGCAGGCCGTCAACGCAGCTTTGCAGAATGGCAGTGACAGCAGAGATTATGATGAATGGGCTGCACGCGATGATTTCGGCCAAAAAGACGAGGATGAAGTTTACTCTGATCCGCAGTATTTGGACAATGCGGAGCGGGTTCAGAGCGATGAACCCTTTCACCAGCAGCAGTTTGACCACTAACAGCCCAATCAGCATCGCGCTTTCGTAGTTGTTCAGAATCGGCTTGGCTGACATGCTGAATTCGCCAAACCATTAATGGCCTTACTTTGATGAAAGCATTGTCTCCGGAACTCTGCTCTCGGCGTCGACTTCGAAAGTAAAGTCAAACCACCTTTCAATCCACGGAATAATGCTGGCTTCCTAATAAATGATTACCATCAGAATTTTGTAAATGTTTCTCGAGAAGGATGGCATCAAAGTCATGGACAGAAAATAGTACATCAAACTTAAGTTCCAAAAGCTGAGCAAACTCAGAATAAAAAATGAGCCAATTGAAGATCCAATGTACGTCTTCAGTGTGGAAGTGGCGCCTGCTAATTATATACCGATCCATTCAATATTGTCAAGCGTGTATTTTTCGTTCTCGTTTAGACCGATGAAGTTTAAATCGCTTGGTTTTACTTCAAACACAATCGTCGTGTTTTCCATGTAAAAGGAGGCATTTTATTTCAGAGCCAAATGAATTCCGCTTAAGCGATGGGTTTTTTAGGTGTAAATCTCAATCGCTAAACGATTGCCTTCAGTGTTTATAAAATGAAAATTGTTTTGGGATTATTGCTCCAAATGCACTGTCAGATGCTCTGATAAATACATTTTCAATTCCTCAGAGTACTACGCGTCGCTTTCTAAAAGTATGAACCCTTTTAACTCTTCGGCAGAGGGTGTCATCAAAATCGTCCAATCGGTGATGTTCGGGAATTCTGCGGCAATTGTTGTATTTGTTGCATTTGTGGTGTTTGTGGTGTTTGTGGTGTTTGTGGTGTTTGTGGTGTTTGTGGTGTTTGTGGTGTTTGTGGTGTTTGTGGCGTTTGTGGTGTTTGTGGTGTTTGTGGTGTTTGTGGTGTTTGTGGTGTTTGTGGTGTTTGTGGTGTTTGTGGTGTTTGTGGTGTTTGTGGTGTTTGTGGTGTTTGTGGTGTTTGTGGTGTTTGTGGTGTTTGTGGTGTTTGTGGTGTTTGTGGTGTTTGTGGTGTTTGTGGTGTTTGTTGTATTTGTTGTGTTTGTTGAGTTTGTTAAATTTGTTGTGTCTGTCGCGTTTGTTGTGTCTGTCACGTTTGTTGAGTTTGTTAAGTCTGTTTAGTTTATTGAGTCTGTTTAATTTATTGAGTCTGTTTAATTTATTGAGTCTGTTTAATTTATTGAATCAGTTGAGTTTGTCGTGTTTATTGAGTTTGTTGTGTTTGTAGTGTTTGTAGTGTTTGTAGTGTTTGTGGTGTTTGTTGATATTGTTAAGTTTACATAATGTTTGAGACTAAGTGCATCAAGAAATAGTCCATAATAATCAGAATCCAATCCAACTTATTTTATTTTAAGAGTGTTATTACCTGCGATGCCATTAAAGTATAACATTTCAAACACACGAACCGTGGTATTGGGTTTCTTAGTTGCAATTAGTTCGTTGTTCCACCAAATTTGTACTACAAAACTTGCGTAGTTTGTATTAGGGGCTTTGCAGTAATATGTAAACTCATATGTTCCAGTACTCGGCAAATTGACAACCTGCGAAATAAAGCCATTTTGATTCCACAGATGTGTAAGATCTATAAACTGCCCAAACCCTAAATTCCCGTGTCCAGCGTTTACTCCGATGAGGTTGATCCATTGATGAGTCCAGTTATTTCCATAATAACAAATAGAAAAAGCGCATGTACTAACAGATGGAGATGAAAAGCTACCGTTTATAATATAGTTACTGTTGACATGAAAGACAATGAAGAACAATGCCATAACTGAAGCTAAGAGATGATTCGTATCGTTCATATTTCGAAAATGAAATTCGATTAATTTATATTCGTTTCACAATACTTAAACACGAGTTTCAATTTCTTGCTTTATTATTCTAATATTGTGAATATCAGACATAACACAAGTATTTGCCGAGATGCAATAAGAAATCATAATAGTTTTAAAGTGCAATATCTAATTAATGCTTGGCATAATATTCGCAGAAGGGCTTTAGAGAAGGAAGAAGGCATTATTATTATTGATAATTAAGCAGTTACTTCGAAGGAACCTGCAAAATAAACTAAAACAGGAACAATGCTATAATTTTATGCAATGATTGTTGAGAGAGATAATTTGATCAAAGTTCCGCAAACACAAAAGTATCGAGCTGATTACGTTATTACTCTGTACGCACAGTTTTTTCGATGTTGAGTAAATTTCTAATCTTCTTGCTTTTTTATTTACTTTGATGCTTTCGCAATGTGCCCTTTTGCATATCTGGGGACACGGCACTCGATGCGAGCTTATCCGAGCTATTTCTAGGTTTGCTCTGGCTTTTTGGGGCAGCCGACAATTTCATCGATTCATCTTAATCTTTTACGATATTCATCGACTAATACTCCGAGTATTATTTGTACATGCAGAATAGATCAATGGAAATTGCGGATATTGCTAACACTCCACTAATGAGCAACCCAATCAAAGCATCTGGTACAAAAATGGTGCCTGCAAGAGCAAGATCGATCATCACATGGGAAAGACTTTCTAATTTTGGAGAGGTTCGGTAAATCTTTCTCAAAGAATATTCTAGTATGATGCCACTTATCTATGCGCAAAACACAGCAAAGAAGAAGTAAATGGGATTCAAATGGAGCAAACTGAGGAGGGTGGCTTTTACGAATATTCTTAGCTTGTATACTTTTGCAATGGATGGCCCCCATTCTGATTTTTTCGCTTTCTATTCGCCTAATTATCCTATTGGCTTTATTTAGTTATCTGTTTCCTCATAAAAGAAATGCAAGGTCTGATCTGGTTCATCCTTTCCTTGTTTCACTAATTTGCTCTCGCCTGAGAATATTGAATACAGGATCTCAACAAGGATGCCGATATACAGAATAATGCCGAAGATATAAAAGAGGCTTTAAATCGAAAATATACTGATAGGGTTCAGAATTGCGCCTTGCAACGAAAGGCATCCTGCAACTGTTGCTCCAAATATAAAGAAGTTGTACAGGAATGATTTCAAGCCTGAAATTATTTTTTTGGTAGTTTGCGAGCGATTTTCAAATGCATAGCCAAAAGCAGAGACAATTAACCACAGAGTAATCAGCACGATAAGCGCGAGCAGGTATGTAGAAGACAATGACAGACTGATGTAATACATTTTGAAGGGTTCAGGAGACACATCCGAATGCTTTGATAATAAGCCAGCGAAGATATTGTTCAGCCAAGGGAAGTCTGCTGTCATAAAGCCATAACAAAAGTTGACATACTCAGGGAAAGTGGGATACAAGGCCAATGCCCCTATTTTCATTGCCATTACATGTGGGATAATCTCGCCTCGATTGACAGTGTTTGGTACCAAAAATATAATCTTGACGATGTAGGCCAACGCCAGAATGCAAGTAATAACTAATCCGAAGATATAGTAATAATAGGTTTTGGATTCGATGTAAGTCTTGTAGAAGTCGGGATTAGAAAGCGGGCGTTCAGCATAGAGATCACCCAGTTGGTCCAGAGTTGGTAGGATATCGTGAATGACTGACTCTTCCATGTACAGTTTGAACTGGTATGAGAAATCACCCCCCATGGATGACTCAGTCAAGAGTCTCTTGGCGATTGTCGTTTTTAGGAACGGCATGTCTTTGAAGGTGCTCTAAATTTAACTGCCGATAGGGTTGTTCGTGTTGAAGATGAGTGAAAATAAATCTTTGCTCCACTGCACCGATTTAATGATCAAGACTATCTTTTAGTATTTTTTATCAATAATCGTGAGTTCGACTGAGTTGTTCCAATCTTGTTCGATGGGCTCAAACTTATTTTTTCTGGAAAAGAGAGTGTGTCTTAAGTTATCGTCGTCAATGTATTCAGAAATAAGTTATATTTCAGTATGCTTTTTCACCACTTCGCCCTTAATTTCCTAACATAGGGAGTCCACCAACTCGTAATGCCCAAAACAAGAAGTGCAGTTGAGCCTATTGCTGCATGCATAGCAATTTTCGATGTTATCTCGACAAAGATAGCATTTCCCATCCTATAGAAAATATCCCTATTGGCAATGAATGCATTTTGTGCTATTTTCGCAATGGAGGCATCCGCTGATTTGCGTGCAAGAAATGCAGACCTGCAATGAAATGTAGTATCCATTCTGGCAAGATAAGCAGACGCTTTCACTCACGCAAAATGAACATCCAACCAAATATTCAAAGCAAGGCTCACATTATGGAATAGCCATCGTGGCATTCACGAAAAAATTGCCCATGCAATCATCGCAGCCCGAAGCTGTGCAAAGTGAGCAAGCAGGGAACGTGTCAGAGCAAAGAGTGCATTAATTATTGGAGTCGATGTAATACCCTGAACTACATTCAGTGCATATCGTATCAATAGAGCACTACATGCAATAAGGAATTGCAGTTTCACATAAAATACATTGAGATCCATCGAGATAGTACTGAGAATTGCATGTGAGACAATTCGAAGGCGAATCAGGGAGACATATTTCGCATCCTGAGCTTAAACCTGGACAGGCCGTACAAACTCCCCCTAATATATAAAATCCAGATTAGCATTGAATACAGTTTGCATTATTGCAGTATATGCAGTTCGGATATGTAACGTCGCATTTAACGCATGTTTGCACTGGTAAGTGAAATCCACTTGTGCATTCGTTGCAAGCTAGGGCATTTGTGCATTTAATGCATCCTGGATCATTGACTACACATTGGATACAACCTCCGATTGCATTGCCATCTTGATAGTAGCCCTCTTGACACTATTGGCATCCATCGACTAAATTGTAGTCGGATCCATCATCGCATATTTGGCAGCCTGGGTACAGTTCTGAACACAGCTAACATGAAAAATCAGGCTGTATTCCATAGAAGAGAGAACATTGAGTACATACATTATCTGCTGAGCATGATTCGCAACCTTACATCTCACTGCGGCATAAGGAGCAAGTCTGGGTATCTAAGAAATATCCATTCACGCATTTCGTGCATATTGCTGGAGTCGAGCATAAACCGCAGCCCATAATTTCGCCTTCGCAAAGAAGACACCCACCAGAGCCATCTGATACATATGTATCGGCACATCTCTCGCAAATGGCAGCACTCAAGCACAAAGAGCAGCCAGTAGGACATGGCTGGCAGTCTCCATTCGCATCAGCAAAGTATCCCATAATGCAGGTTTAGCAGTCATTGATTGTCGAGCATTGTTCGCATTTGGGCAGAGTAATTAAACAAAGCTGACAGACAGTGTTTGTCAATGCTAATGCATAGCCATACTCACAACTTGAGCATTTATTGACCGAGATTACTATCTAGCAATTGAGGCAGTTTGTGATTAAGCCATGACATGCTAAGCAATCACCAGAATCTTCGTAGAAACCATTTTAGCAGACGATACATTCACTCGAATCCGTGCACGTTTAACAGTTTGGCACAGTGCAGGTCAAACACGCATCATTCGGGATATCCAAGAAATATCCGGATATACAAGACTGACAGTTAGTTGCAGAGTCTGTGCATTATGTGCAGTATGGGGAACACCTTAGACAGCTAATCCCTGAAAGATAGAAGCCAAGTTAACAACTCAAGCAACTTGTAGCCAGAGTCTTACACGTCGCGCATGGGAGAGAGCATAATGCACAAGATGCACCTGAGGCGAGATAGTATCCAAGTCGACATTCAATACAGAGCAAATTAGAATGACAAACCAAACAATTAGGCACAGCAGATGTGCAAGTCAAGCAAGATCCTCCTGATTCATACAATCCTTCATGGCATGACAAGCAGAGAAGTGCAGTTTTGCAAGTCACGCACTAATTCTAACATAGAAAGCAGTCCTAATTGTCATAGTAGTAACCAGGCGAACACACGGAGCATTAAGTGAGACTTTTACAGTTTTGGCACCCTTCTTCACATAAAGCACAACTTCCATCACTCTCCAGATAGAATCCTTGCAAGCAAAACTCGCATTCGGAATTGTTTGAGCAGAGTTGACAGTTCACTATATCAACGGAACATTAAGCACATATGGAATTGACCGAGTCATAATAGAATTGAGGTTCACAATCCAAGCATAATGTGGAGTTGCACTCCCTACATTTCGGATCAAGATCTTCGCAATGAAAGCATTTGTTTAAAGAAGTGTCCAAATAATATCCAATATCACAAGAGTGACAATATACAGTTGAATTGCAGGAGAGGCATGCAGCCGGACAGTTTGTGCATACTCCAGCAGCTGAGTAATAAAAACCTATAATGCAGGATAAGCAATATGTGCTTGAATTACAAGTTGAACAGTTGAATACACAGGGGACACAACTTCCAGTGCCATCAACATAGTATCCCTCTCCACAATCAAAGCAGTAGTCAGTGTTATTACAGAAAAGACATTAGTTTGAAGTACATTCCACACATAGCCCATTATTCGAGTATAGTCCCCCGATACATTCAGTGCAGTTTGCATCACTCTGACAGATTCTACAATCCGCCGGGCATTCTGTGCATATGCCAGCCACTTCGTAGTACCCGACAATGCATTCAAAGCAGTAATCGGTGGAATTGCAGTAGTAGCAATGAGGTGCAGAGCATAAGACGCACGTGTCTACATCGAGGTAATAATTGAAGTTGCACTCAAGGCACACGAGGGCACTCGTGCATTGTAAGCAACCAGCATGGCTATTGATGCATGAACCGCATGTTAAGCCATTATGGAAATAACCAGGAAGGCATTGGGTGCAGTTCGAAGAGCTATTACAAACAGCGCATCCGCTCATGGTGGCGCAGGATACGCATTATTTGTTATCTGATTTAACATAATAGCCTCCATAGCACCCAAGGCAGAATGAGCTGTTTTTGCAGACAGCACAACCAGTCATCGCTGAAGTACAGTGAGTGCATTTGGTTTTATCTTTATACTTGCCAACTGGGCAGCCTTGACAGAATCTCTGGTATAGATAGACTGTGCCATTCTAGTTTCCGACTGCAAAATAATTGCTATCGTACGAGAACTGACCACTCACAAGAGAAGAGGGGGATCCAGTTTCGAAAATCGATTCTAGTGTGTTTGCCCGATTTGTGCCGTTATACATGTAGACTTTGCCCTCCGCTCCTGCTGAAAAGAAGTATGTGCTATCTCTTGTATATCCACAAGCGTAAAGAGCACCACTGGCATGAGTAAAAGTGACTACGGACCCACCATCCATCTTGGCCTCGATAAACTTATTGTTAGTGTCTGTCAATACCGCATATTCAGAGCCAGGTCGTATTCGAGCTGAGTGAAACTAATCATAAATACCATCATCGTGTATCTCATGAATTTGAGTATTCCACCAATCATGGCCTTACGAAAAGTGTCTTCCACCTCCGATATATGCTAGATTATCTCCGTACTAGCAGGTAAGAACTTCATGGTGAAGGGTTCTTTATGTTGATGAACCGTAAGTCATAAAGCCTGGACTCCCATTAGTCCAAAACTGTGGCGGATACGGGTCCCAATCGCTGGTACTCCAGAACTTTGCTTTTTTATCATCACCGCATGTCATCAGCACTTTGCTATTGTAGCTGAAATCGAGGTCATGCACAACATTGTCTTGATCGACATCAAGATTTTTGGAGAGCGTCAAAGTCGAACCGTCCAGGATGTGCACATTGTTACTCGGCCCACACACACCGATTTTTGATTGGTCTTTCGAAAACGTAGCTTCATAAACAGCCACGGGATATTTGTATGTTCTGAGTATCTAAAGGGTCTTAGAGTTCCACAATAGCACATTGCCATTTTGCTCACCAGTGACAATGAAATCACCACGAGGGGAAAAATCGATGGAATTGATTTTGCTTGTCCCTGCAAAAATAGTCTTGAGGCACCAAGATGCAGCTTCGTGAAGAAGCAGCAACAGCAACACAAAATAGTTGATTTTCATCCTATCTTTCAATAATATAATGTAATTAATATTTTTATTAGGTTAGATTACCACATACTTCATCTGTGTTGAATTGTATAAACTGCACTGTGTATGCATACTGTTATTGCGTTGATGCAAATTAAAATAAACCACTTTATTCTGCAAACCCATGAACATTAATCAATGTTCTGAGATGAAAGAAGAGCGTGTTCTCGAATTTGGAAATTAAATCTATGTTCGGGCGGCAATTTCATCTCCATCCACAGGCATTCTGTTTCTGATGACTCTTTCAGAGATACTGATGTATCAGACCGATGCTGCGACCTGTATACTTTTGAATCACATAAAAAGAATAGCAACCCCTCGAAATATGAGTTTGAGCCCCAACTAAAAGTACTTGCTGGTTTGTTACTCTGATAGCCACTGCATTGCTTACTCGGTGTAGTACAACAAAGTTGATAAAATACAGACAATTATTGGCATTTCGGCTGACTGCCGAGCAATCAAGTTTAGTAGGAGTGGGGATTACATATTTTTTGGCAACAACTCATTCCTGCAAGTGTACTCCCTCCGGAGGGCGAAGATCGAACTCCATTGTATAAAGTATACTGCAATCAGCTCATACGAAATTGATCATGCATGCAAGTATCTGTACTTAGGCAATTTTAGCGGCCATCTCCTCATTCTCTAAACATATAGAATGCCGCACATTCAAAGCAGAATCTTCCAGTAAGTGCATTGCGAGAAGCTGTTCACATACCCTCTGCTTCAAATTCAACTCCTCCCTCAAAGCACCTCCTTCAAATCCCATAAATAGTTTATGATAGTAATTTCGTATAAAATGGAAGCTTGTCTCGTCACAATCGACGCAACAAATAACCCTGAACTCAATAAGAAATCGATATAGGTGCATAAGATATGGACAATCGCATTAGATTCGGTCGAACCCAAAAAATAAATTACACTCAGCACTATCTTCAAAAGAGCTCTCCAAAGTAGCACATGCTCGCAAGATTATCTCATCTTCGTGATGGTGAACGACAATGATATTTATTGTATAGAGACAAACATTTCATCTGCATCTTCGAGTGCAAGCGCCAAGGAGATTGCTCATAACAAAACTAAGGTCAATAAGAGATCTATTTTCCATATTGGCGAGGCCTCCCAATATTCAAGCTTCGTTTATGAAGCCAATGGGAACACCCTCTATTCGAAATAGATTTTGTATTGATATTTATGATGATGTTCATATGAATTAGAAAACAATGATGCAGTGCTCAAAAATATATATCAACAACAATGAGGTTGTGATTTGTTTTCCCTCATTTTTTTTGATATGTGAAATATGGTATAACTAAGGTGTATGGTGATGGAATTAGTCGTATAAAAATATCGATATTTTATCAGAAACATAATTTGATTAGATTATGGGCAATCGTTTGGATGAAGTGAACCCTGGAACCAGCCTGAAGGAAATGATAGATGAGCTCTTCTCCTCCACTGGATAACCTAAATTAAATTAGCTTCGAACACCTGTGTCGATCTTCTTTAATCATGTTCGTGAAAAGTTGCCTTACAGCTATGTCCCCAAGGAGTTAGAACAAAATAAAACTGAGTTGGTCATCTGCTTATCCATCGTGCAAATTTACCATAGCAAACACTTCCATGCTAAAATTACAGCCATCTTAACCGAGTTGATGAAGAAGCTGGACGAAATGCGTTCGAGAAAAGCAATGATTCTGATTCAACGGACTGAATGGGAGCTCACTTCTTTAATTACGGATTTTGTCATCATCTTCCTCGATGACAGGATGAGGTTGTTGTGCGATTCCATCAAGGACCGCAATGATGTCAATGAAACAGCCAAGTTTTATGCAACTAGCGAAGGCGACATTATCAACATCTTTTAAAGTATTAGCGCCATCGATAAATAGTCCTGGATTTAAATTGTGAGGGATATGCTCTATTACTCCTTTCGAATGAAAGAAAATGTGCTGTGTCGGTCCCCAGCGACCATGATCTTTGCTCATTCCCTCCTACAAGGCTTAATGGTCATATACCTCAGGCTTTACATTGACGCCCGCAAGGAAATCAAGTAATTGTTTGCAACTGAGCACTTAGAGAAGAATCTCTATATCAGTGGCCATGTGATCGGATTGGGAATTTAGTATAAAAAATAAGTGCTCATCGATTTGGCAAACTTACTCCTCCAAAATATCATACAATAATCGAAGAAGTAATAAGAAATTAAAAAGCTAAACCCAATTCCGACTCATTACTTTAGCAAATTGCCAGTCTTCAAATGTATCAGCCTATACGAATCGATTGCTACAATGAATCTTTACACTTTAACACATTTGAAAAAAGTGAGTGACAACAAAGTGGCCTATTGCTACAATGTCAATCGAATACAGACTTTAAAGGTGCTCAATCTGCTCATCCCAAAATATCAACCAAAAAATACAGAGCTGATATTTTACTTTGAGAAACTATGCCGCCATATATAAGTAAATAAGCCATAAAGACATTTCATATATTCTATTGCACGATAAATAAAAGTGTACTTTGGGTTGACTAAAGTTCTTAAGAAATACCTGGAGGTGTATGAGAACAAAGGCTAAAGTAAGGCCGATATCACAACAGATCACCTCATCCAAGGCCAAAGCGAAACGAAATCACTAAGTGTGAACCTCATGGAGAACAACTAATAAATAATTACTCAAATTTAATAAAAAACGCATGATCCAAGGTTAATCTTCGAAGCCAGCAGTTAAAGGTATATTTTTGAAAAAATCTGCAACTTGCCATCCAATCCCGATTTTAGCAATCAGGTCTTTTAAGGGATTTCAGGACTTGGAAGTGGAAGGAGCGACGCAGACCAAAGCCAATTAAGCAGTAAAATGAAGGAGGAACCGATTAAAGATTAAGCTAAGCCTCGAAGAGCAATGATGATGGAAATGAAAATCGATGATTCTGATGAGTGATCTGATTGTATAAGGATCTGATTGTATAATGGTGTGATTGTATAATAATATGATTGTATAATAATATGATTGTATAATAATATGATTGTATAAATGATAATACTCAAAATGCCAAATAATATTAAATTGTGTAGAATATGATAAACCGACAGATGAATGAAGAGCAAGCAAACAACATTGTCACTCATTTGGTTGATCTGATTCAAAAATAATCGCAAGACGACTCTAATTGGTTTTGTTGGATCATGGAAAACGACCCCAAATTTCATTAGGGTTCAGAATATTCAACCCATGAAAACAAAATGAATTACTTTAAAAACAATTTGAGGTCTGTGCTCAAAGTTTTTGTTGTTAAGTTTAACATCGATAAAATGCTATCTTACGATGAGTTTGTCTTCGAGTTTCTGCAGATGCTCGATGAGTATGTGTTCCCTCTCCAACATAAAAATAGAATTGAAAGAGTAGAGATGGCTGAAAGGAAGCTAACCTCAATCCCAATGAAATAATAGAGTACTTTCAGGCCTCAGGCCTATCCAAAAGTTGAAGGCCCGCTTATATTTTTGAAGAATGATAAAAAGAATGTGAAAACTGTGACTCCTGACAGGTAGCTTGCCTTTGCGGAGAACCAGCGCCAGAAAATGATCAACCCCAATTATATAAGCTCTAACCCTCAACGATCCCTACAAAAACCGAACATGCAGCAAAATGTGAACCAAGTCTATTTTTAAGGATACTAAAATAAAGACGACGCCAGAAAAAGGATTCTGTGTAAATTAGCTTAGTGTTTCGATCAGCCCGAGAAAAGACATAAAAATTTAAGCTAAATTAAACACTAATTAGCAGAATTATGATTTATTATACGGCGATGATTAACATAACCATGAACATCATCATTCTAAGTCTATTAACACTCAAAGTCAGTACCTTATCTATCAGCAATAGTCTTCATAGAAATACGAGCCGAAATCTCGATCAAGGGGTCTACTCTTTGCGAAGTCATAATAAACTGTTCTTTTTGGAGTCTAATATTCTTATCTCTACATTTTGCTCTTTAAGGATAAGAGCGATACTTCACTTCTTTCGCTAATCTGCATTTTCATGAATTAATGGTTTTTTATTTATGATAAACTCGGCCTTTATTGGGGATCTGGGCTGAGCATTTGTTTGATGAGAGTTTTCAATTCTGCCGAGACTTACTTCCCGATAAACTCCAGTTTTTAAGGCTAAAAACTCAACACTTTTTTTCGAGTTTACTCCATTGACGCCCCTTCGAAGGGAGTAACTCTACAAAGTATTTCATACAACATGACTCCAAACATCCAAATATCAATTGACTTATCATAGCCGGAATCGTGAAGGAACTGATAGACTTCTGGAGGAGTATAAGTAGTGCATCCATAGTAGCTATACAATCTCTCGCCACGCACACAAAACAGAGCCTCTGAGAATGCCAACGAACCCTCTTTGGTTGCTATGAGGATATTCTCCGGGCGTAGATTCCGGCAGATGAGTCCTTTGGCGTGAAGTTATTCGAGCATTTGGACAGAATATCTGCAAATTTATCGGATATTATTTTCATCTAGAGCCTTCTCATGCCTTTTCAAGAAGTAGAAAAGGTCTCCGATTTACATTTTTTCCATGAAGATGTACAGTTTTTCATTCCGAATGACCCATACTTTTATATCGACGAAATTTGGAGGCCTCAGTGTTTTTATGATTTATGTATGCATAAAGGCATACTCCTCAACTAATTTGTCTGTTCTTACTATTTTCTGGACCAGTTTCTAGCATTTGTTTTCTTTGGAAAGCACAGCTATCGTGCATCCGTAAGTGCCCTTCCCTAAATATTTGTACCCAAGGAAATTGCTGAAGGTAAAATTCTTAGAGCCAAACCCGTTAGAAGGCAGAGTGTCAACAATGTACTTGGATACTCTTGTTATACGTTTATCCACTTAAACTTCCTCATGACAGCATGTCGCAATGGTTTTTCCCATTAAATATAAAGACACTATATTTATACACAAAATATTAATAATAGATGCAAATCTCAACTTTGATTATTTCATAACTGAGACTAGCATTGATCTAGTAGGCTCGTATTGATGAAAAGGAGGATTCGGAAATTAGGGATTGTTTTTCGAATTAGAATCATATTATAAATTATATATTCATATAAATGAGTAAGCCGCTGAATCAGGTCAGATTGTGGAAAAAAATTGGTCATGAAGAGTCAAAAAATTAACAAAATGACATCAAAGGGGGATTACAAAAACTGAAGACTTTTAACCCAAATCATGAAAAAAATCAAATGTTGAAGCACATAAACCCTTTAAAAAATGAAAATAAGCCTGAGGGGCCTCAAAGATCCGATTCGATTGCCAGCATAAGCTTCGGAGAGTAATGCCCACTCAAAACTGAACTAAACTTGTTGGGAAAAGAGTTTTATATGGATGCACCGGATATTTAGGCTGCAAACTATGGAATCCTCAAATAATTTGAAACACATCCCCAAACACTATAAAACTAGCATATAGAGTCCATGCAATGCCCTTCCCTCCAGACCATGAAAAGTTTAGCTACAAACTTCAAATTTTAGATAACCAATTTCCAACATTGTTTATTTGAAATTAAAAAAATATTACTGCAATCCCATCAGAATTTTCATATTGAGATCTTGCGACAGAAATAATAGTTTTATAAACTTCTAGGACCTTTTCAGGCACTATCATAGCGCGCTCGCAAATTATCAGAGTAATTATAAAAAGAAACTGCGAGGGCTTCTTCGCTCTAAAAAGAAAACAATAACCTGAACAAAATCAATATGGTGCTTCTCCAATAGAAGTTAACAATCATGCAATCAAGTTCCAAGCTATTCGACCAACTTCGAAATGCTAACTAATAGAACTTACTTCTCAAGCGAGAAATTCAGGAAAAACAGCAATACTTGCAGGAAATAGAAATAACAAGAGAACTGTGCACGCCATAAACTAAAAAAGCCTCTAACAAGAAGATAAATAAATTGTTGACGGACGTGAGGCAATTCAAAAATAGTAATGACCACACTAAACTGAATTACTGTTCGCCGAAGATTGTAAATATGTCAGAAAGGCCAAAAATTTCAATAAATTCTATTTTTCGGCTTTCCACATAGTAATGCGAGTTAAACTCTCCTCGTAGGCCGATTCACGTCAGATCAGTAGCCAGCTCAATGGAAAGGCATTATGAGTCATTTCGATCTCGAGGCCTTTAGGTGAAAAATGTTGAATCCCAAAATCAGTCTTTTCGCAAGTAGCCGCACCAGAAATCGAAAGCCTTACTTTCCAAGACAACTGATTTCGCCAAAACCAGTCCCTTCGAAATTTCGCAGTTTAACCAAATTTCGAGAGTAAAATAAAAAGCAGGAGATACTCGAAGCTAATTGCCAGGCGAACTGCAATCACAAACCAAATATCTGAGAGGAAATGTTTGAGCATTGAAACTAAATACATGTGCTGATATGATATATATTATATATATCATATATATAATATATAATATATATATTATATATTATATATATGTTATCCTTGAGATTTGATTTGATTGCGCGTGGTTTATGTATATATTTATGTTTGCACAATGAGCAAAAACTGAATGACAAATACAATTTATAATTTGTACAACCTTTCTCATAAAATAATAACTCTGGAGAGCAATTAGCAACAATAAAAAGACGTTTATTCAAAGCCAGAAATTTCCAAATTAAACATACAAATTAAACTAGATTTAATTCTTTCTTGCTAAGAGCTAAAAAATAATAAAATACAGGAAATTGAAGTGCAACACCGATTAAACACTTTGTTTTGTATCTATTGTAGTGAAAGATAACAGCAATGATTTAGATATTATAATTTGTTCAATATATATGCCCAGAAAGAAGGTTGGCTCATACACATACGAAAAAGAAGAGATTTTAGGGGTGGGGCAGTATGGGAAAGTGTACTTGGCGGAGGAGATCGCTACAAAGAACAAGGTCGCTGTTAAAATTATTGACAAATAAAAAAGTAGCTTTATTCTTATGAAGTTAACGAAGATTAGTACACAAAAAACGCTCTGCTGAGGGAAATTTAAGTGATGAAAAACCTAAAATCTCCCTATATCATCAGCTTTCTGGAGGTTCACGAAACCAAAAACTGCATCTATATCTTCCAGGAGTTGGCTGGCTCAGGCACTCTCAAAAATCTCATCCAGGAAAAGGGCCGCTTATCCGAACAAAAGGCTATTGATTTCATTACTCAGCTTGTTCTCGGGTTTGGGTAGCTCGCCAAACACGGAATTATCCACCGGTAGTTTTGCATTTATCTGCAGAGACGTGAAGCCAGCCAATATCCTCCTTCAGGGGAGCATTTTAAAATTAGCTGATTTCGGATTCGCGAGATACTCCGAGAACATGAGTTTCATGAATAGCATTGTGGGGAGTCCGGCTTATATGTCTCCTCAAGTTTTAAATCGAGAAAAATACGAAAACTACTCCTACAAGTGCGATATATGGTCATTCGGCATTTTGTGCTATTAAATGATTTTCGGCGAGATTCCATGGCAGATCAAGTCGAATAACCTCAAAGAGCTCAGTGAATAGGTTGAAGAAATGGCTAAGAATGGCATAGTTTATCCTGAAGATGTCCCGGTGAGCCACCACCTGAAAGACTTAATCTCTGGGTGCCTGCAGATCGAGTAAAAGAAGAGGTATGATTGGACACAAATATTCTTGCATCCTGTTTTTAACAACAAAATTGAATGCCCCAAGCAGCTGGATAACTAGCTCTCAATCGAGGAGGCCTTTGCTCTGACCAGGCTGAGAATGTCTGTACATGCTCAAAACCTCAACATTAGAAGCATATTTGATAAATTCCCCGAAGATATAGACTATTCCAATTTCGAAATCGCTTTGAAAGTGCTCGATCCCTCAATCCAACAACAGGAAGCAATCTGCATTTTTAAATCTATAAGCAAAGGCAAACAAATAATAATACGAAGGGATTTGCTAAATCACTTCAAACAACATGGAATTAAATTAAATGGCATGAAATTCTCCAATATAACCAAAATGAAATCGACCGCTTAAAATTAAATTGATGCGACCTTCTAATAGTTAGCGCTTACTCTTGAACAGCAGAATATTGATATAAAGGCCTTGTTCATAAAAAATGATGTAAATAAGGAACAGGCCTTGGACTTTAAGCATTTCAGCAATATGATCTTAGAAATTAACCCGAAATTAAAATAAGAGCAAATCTAAGAGATATTTATGCTTTTCGATCACTAAAAAACACAAAAAGTCAACCTCGAAACTTGTATCTCGAAGTTTTGCAAATTAGCCATGATCCCAAATATCAAAAGCGAAGTCCTGAGGGAATCAAACCAAAAGATAAACGGAGATCAACACAAAAAACAATGATATAAATGTTTTGCCTCATTTTGTTCAATTCCATATGCATTATATTAATTAATTAATTTTAATTAAATATCAAAATCTCGCGTTTATCCTTTGAGAATCGACTAAGTATCTTAGAAATAGCAAACAAGTGTTAGTTCGTTAATTAATTATTAATTTATCTGAGGAGAATATCATATCACATATCACAGATTCATTTCATTTTCAACACTTTCAATATGGCTCCAATTCCGACAAAAGAAGTCATCCCCCAAAACAGAGCGTAAGCACGATGCTTGTCAGGTGTCAAGTAAGGCAATTGGAAGTTATCAACTCGATACTGATAAGGATAGTAGCTATTTTAATTCTATGACGTATTGAGAGTATCATGGGTTAGATCCTTTAGTATTTAAAAATAATAGTTTGTATTCAACTGTTCGATTGGCACTTTGAGGGTTTCTGCTGATTTCTCCATATCAATAAAGGTGTTTATGTTAAACTTCTATATATCCGACTGTTTCATCTTGTGATGCAAATAATCGGATTTTTACTTCTATCGCAGAATTCCCTTGAATGTTGTTGTATTCAGAGAGCGGTTCTGATAGTTGAACCCTTCAGGGATCCATCCAACCACTGCTAAAACATACTTCGTGGTTTATAGCCCATACTGAATGGGACTTACAACGAGGTATCCCAATTGACTCTACTTAGTTCTGTTTATTAATAAGTAATTATCTTGCAGTTTGCCATTGATCTTAACATACTTTAGGCTATGCAGCTATTTTTCGGAAAGTGTCGATAAATCTGATGGGTCCTCGTTGCTTAGCTCTCTTGCAACTACTCTCCACCTTTATTTGGATTGCAGATAGCGATTGGTCTGCCAGTATGAGGCAGTAACCGTAGTGCAGGTCAGTGTTCCGATGATAGTACAGTACAGCCTCCCAACCCCAACCCCAACCCCAACCCCAACCCCAACCCCAACCCCAACCCCAACCCCAACCCCAATGTCATAACTAATAGTGTTTATCCTAATTCGTATATAATATGCATATGAATGAAGTGAATGCATAAAATGAATGGAAATAATAATGATGTTGGTCTCATGAAAATAGAATATCTTCAAGATCTCTTTGCTAGAGCAGCTCCCTATGCTTTTAACTACCCAACTCAGTGATTCCAAGCTTCTTCATTTATTCAGTTAACTCGCCAACTCGACCATTCTTCTTCATAGGACATTTTTTTTCAGGCTCAGGAGCTCGATAGACTTTCCTTTCATATTTGCTTTACTCTTACTCATCTTCCAATATCTCAACACTATAGATTTCGGCCTCAGTGACCTTCCAAGTGAACTAGTTGGTCATGCCAGAGGTTTCAGGGATAACTTGTTCCCGACTCTTGAATACTTTGAGAATCGGTTGGTAGTTACCCTTGAAAACAAGAGGAAAACAATACTTTTCATTCACGATAGAAAAATGCAGGATTCCATTTTGGGTTGTGAATTTATCTTTGTAGTGGTTGTACTTTACCATGACTTCAAATGGCTTGATCTCTTACTCTTTTTTTACTTCTTGCACTTCTTCGGTTACTATCGCCTATTTTTATTATTCCTTTGTCTTTGTCTAAACCATTGGCTCACATTCTTTTAACTTTACCTTTATTTGCTCTTCTGTTTTCTGTTACTTTTTTTATTTTTATTCCACTTTTTTTGGGCTTCGCTTTTAAGTGACATTAGTGGTTACTTTCTTGGGTTTGTTGACTAAGGGAGTCTGAGTCTTGGCTGTATTTACGGTTGCAGTCTTCTTGACTGGAGCAGGGGAATTGATTTTCATGCCTGTTATCTGTAGTCCATTCATAAGCACTAAACTTGAATACAGTACAATTATCGAATGGAGATATTACAATACATCAAATCTGCATAATATCATACATACAACATAATTATACGCTCATGTTGTTGCTATAAATTCATAAATTCCGTAATGTCTTCAAGTTCAGATTAGATTTATTATACATATATAAATTAATGACCATTAATTGGCGCAGAGTTTTGTTTCGTGAGTTATTGATTATGGATTAGTGCTGAGTTTGTTCGTTTGTTCGTTCAATGACAATGACAATGACAATGACAATGAAGTATCAATAGATGAATATATATTTAGATAGATATAGAGTGGTATTCTAATTATTGGTTGCAAATAAGTTTACCATTATATAGGAACATGCCAACATAATTAGATGAGGAGGTATAAGAAGTAATACTATGATAACAAGAAGAATAGTCGGACTGTATTGAATGCATTGCTCAATGCCAATGCATCGCATCGACCTAAGCCTACAGATTATCCTGCCTTCATCCATAGTCAGCCTAAGCCATAACTCTCAAATACTAATGCTCATCTATCTTCAGGTATCAGTTCGTCTGTTGTGTCTCGTTCGCCACGCCAATCTGCACTATCGCCTTCTCATTTTGTGATAAATATAGCATCTTCGCCTGAACCCAAAGCCACATATCAGATTAATACCAGTATGCAAATGGGAGGTGCATCAAGCATTGGCCAATAAATTAATAGCGTTGCTATGAAAAACCCTATTTTTAATGCCGAAAATGAGAAGGCGAGGAATGTCCTTTTGGCACAAACATTCAATCAAAATTAACATCAGTATCAGTCTGTGCATCATGGACACACACACATTTAATTATAGCGGAAGTATTCACCACCACCACTTCAATTCCAGAAGCAGCAACAGTACTCACAACAACAGCAGTACTCACAACAACAGCAGTACTCACAACAACAGTCACCGCAAAAATACTCATTGCAATATCCACAACAACCACCACGACAACTACCACAACAACATTCACCACAGAAACAGTATCCCCTACAGCAGTCGCCACAGTAGTACTTACAAAAGCAGCTGTATTAGCAACACCATTATCCTTTATAAGCTTTAAAAAAATAAGAATTGTTCAGGAAAGCAGAGTTATAACAGCAACAACTACAAATACAGCAACAACAACTACTACGAATACAGCAACAACAGCAACAACTACAACTACAACAAATACAGCAACAACAACATTCACAGAAGATGGAATTCCTAAAGGCAGATGCATTATAGTCTTCTTCTTCAAGCCCATTATTCATATCAGATCCCCGAACATTTACTGTCTCACCTGAAATAAGCCACCTCAAATCTATGATGACCACATTGGCACATGCATATTAAACAGTTGTGTTAAGTGTAACACAATAATTCCACAGACTCCTCTCTCTTCGGCAACATACCAGCATCATACCTAATAAATAAAGTAGTGAGTGGATGATTGGATCCATGAACTATCAGATGTATCGATCAAGATTCAAGTAAAGCAATAGTAGTAACAACCATTATAGTGGTGCTTTCTATCTGAATACATTCACCAACAATCAGCACGATGCATATAAACATACATGCGAGTAAGAGTAACATGATAGTGAGCCAACATGCTAATCATCCTCATAATCGCACATGATACACTTCTCAGCCACCATCGCATTCAAATAGAACTCTTAGACACTCCTCAAATAGTTTGGCTATATCCCAATTACATGCAGCGAACTAGCAAATTACATCGCCAATCACTCATAATCATGCCCACCTTAACATCCACATAGCCTATAATCATAGTCGATACTCCTAAAGCAATTCGCGTAAACTAAGCTCATCGCCTTGCTCAAATATGAAAACATCTTATTCGATGCTCAGAAATATAAATATAAAGCTGACTGGAATCCGATAGTTCATGCTAAATACATCCGCAACAGGCATAAACATATGTCACATTATTAACTGGATGCATTCTTATAAGTCACTCTATGGCCTTTCAATCCACAACAATCTGCGTATCGGATCAACTCCTCAGAAAACTCTTTAGTTTATACCAAACTTATTAAGACATTCACAGGTTTATGCATCCACTCAGAGCATGCATCTATCGAATGGCTGCACCCCTTATCGATCACAAGCATTTTCTACAATCGAGTATCAGGGCAGCTACGACTCGAGAAGCATTGCATTGAAATACCAGATTAGTGTCTCTAAGTACCAAGCTAAAAACACGAAGATGAAACTTTGTTTGTTATCACTTTATATGAGGTTGAGTGTAAGTATGAATTGCTTGAGGAATATGTACGAAGAGTGATATCGAGGAAAGTGCTGGATAAATGCAAGGCGTACGTTGTCCGTGTGAACACGAAAACTGATGAAAAGTGCGAGTGCACTATTCGGCTGCAAAGGAAGCCTAATCTGAGCGATCACCCAAATTAGGATACTCTTGGAAAGAGGCCTATCGTAAATAATATTTGATATCTCCTTAACAAGCAATAGATGTTATATATAATTTAGTATCATCTAACTATTGCCCATAACCAATAACTAATTTACAGTAAACAATCATAATCAGCATATTGATCATGAATACCAAGTTTAAGAGGTAATTTAATTTCACTTTATTGGATGGGTTTTCTATTGCAGTTTTGGCGGCATAGCTTTTAATAATGACTGATTCGATGGTACTCGTATCGCTATTTGCAGTCTCTTTTGTTTGTGGCTTTGGGCTGGCTTCGGATGTCTAAACTGCCCTGATTGTTAAAGTGACTGTTCGCTCATTGTCATTCTCCTTGATCTTTATAGTAAGTTGAGAATCTTAGACGGATCGGGACTCTTTTCATAGAAATCGTTCCTGTTTGCTTCATAGACTGAAAACAAACTACCTTTGCGATCCGTGCAAATTGACCTTTTTGTTGTCAGATTACTCTCTAACAACTCCTTCTGATGGAGCAGCACTCTCATAGAGCCAATTTGCTGGCTCAGCACACTGTCATAATGTTCAAATTTATTACAAATCTGCTGCTTTGAATGCTCAAATGATTCCATTGGAGAATTCTTTTTATAAATTCCTGTCACAACTGAACTTAATAACTATTTACTATTTGGCTTCCTGAGAAAGACTCGATTGGAGTAGATCGCCTTCGCTCTTTCCTTTTCATGCAGAAATGGCTAATTTGCAGCAATTGGTTTCGCAGTTGAAAATGTCCTTGGCACTCCGTCTGTAGGAATTGCATCCTTGAGCTGAATATCTTTGAAATTGTGTTTAATGTTGAGCAGCTTCATGACTCTTCGCGTGGAATATATTTACCTAGTCTTTTATTATTTGTATTGAGTCCTTAAGCGGCCGATTGTATCCACAAGACTACTCATTTTCTTCGATTGCTCAGATGGATAATAATCAAAGAAATGATCGGAAACATTGGGTTCTGTCTTGAACTGTTCACGCTTAATTTTATTAGTCACCATTTATAATTGTAATCTCGATCGATTGCATTTGTGACGATTGCATCATTATAATAATTGTATCTGTTAGAATAAGATGTAAATAAGATGTAAATAAGATGTAAATGGATAACTATAATCAATGTTCGATTTGTATTGTTAGACTGGTCGAGAATACTCATTATTTGGCGTTGTGTCTGGACGAGTTAATTGCATTTAGACTTAGGTTTTTCTTTCTGGAGTTTTCGAGTGTGATTATTTTGCATGATGTTCTTATTTTGGTTTGTTAGTTTCCTGAGGAGAAATCGGGTTATGATTATAAGGGTGTGCTCTATTTCTGTTTATTGGGGTAATGCTATAATTTGTTCATATCCCTTTTATTCTTTTTGAAGTATGTTAAGGTGTTGAAGAAGAATCGATCTCTTTTCTGTTCGATGACCTCATTTTAATCATCGCTGTGGCTGTTAAGATTCAACCTTCCCTCGTCTTAGATGTCAGTAAAGTATTCTGCCTATACTTTCTTGATATGAACGGGCATCCTGTTGCCCATGAACTCCTACTGTGACTCCTACGAATCAGAATGTGATTTATAGCTCTTCAAACTTGCTTTACTGAAACTTGTATTTTTATTTTTGTTCGCACTATTCTTGAGAGTAAAACTATTCTTCTTTTTACTGAATTACTGTACACTTTTATTGTGACTGTGGATACTTTTTGTATTCTTGTCTCCTTTGCTTTTGTTATTTGCAGAAATATAAGCGTATTTGTACCAGAGTGTCAATAAAAGCACGATGACTAATGCTCGCATTTTTGTTGAGTGTGCCCCATAAACTGAGAGATTTTTGATATATTTGAGATAGTTTCGCATTTTATTCATGATAATCAGACTGCTCTGAAGTTCTGATTGGCATTTCTGGGAGATGTTTCTGTATATTTGTAAGATGAATGAAGATACGGTTAACTGCGTGATATTTGACATTGATGGATTGGAACAACTACCAATGATCACCCTATTATAAGCCTTGATACATATACATGTATTTATGTGTATGGTTACTAAGTGCAGATGACATTATTTATTATAGTAAAAACACAAAAAATAAATTATGAAGGAGGCTGGCTCAAACCCGAAAAAGGTCTAATTTCTCATTCCGAATGAACATCTTGATACTCACTTCCTGGTGGGCAGCAGCCTCGATCTCTATATCTAGCGAGTCATTCTTATGAAGGGTCTTCCATTTGCATTTTCCATCGCTCTATTCGTATAATACATTTATAGACTCACGGCTATCAGCTTGAACTGTCGTATTCCACGCCACCTCCTTAATTATGTTATAAAGTGGAACATACACAGTCGCGGATTTTTGGCCCAGCGACATAATAAGAGCCTTACCACAAATATTCTACTTTCTCTCATAGAGGAACAAGTTGAGAAAGCACTCAACGATACAATGCTTTAGCTTTTTACTTTTTTTACGGATTTTGTTCAAGGTTTCAATTTACTCGCTCAATGTGCGAAAGCTTATCGATTTCTAAGGAGTCTCTAGGCCAAGACATTGGCTTAACTGCTCATGAACAATCACATCCGCGAATCTTCTTAATGGCGATGTGAAATGAGTATAGTAGTCCATGTTCAAACCATAATGGCCTTTCTAGGAATTCATGTGCTTCGTGTAGGTTGCAAGCTATTGGATTTGAATTGCTCTCATCAGTAGTACCTATTTAAACTCATCCTTTATCCCTTACTTTTCAAATAGCTTTTTCATTTCACTCTCAAGGCTCCCGATACTTTGGGAGTCGAATTTAATGCCTAGATCAGAAAGAAAAGAATTAAAATTGTCTATGCTGTATTGAGAAGGCCTTGGATGCGATATGACCAATGCATTCTGACCATAATCTCGGACTAGTTTTCGAGCAACTTACCCATTGCATGCAATCATGAATTCTTCAACAATTCTTTCGCTTTCGAAACGTTTGCGGATCCCGATTTCGATGGGCATTTTATTCTAATTCAATTAAAAGGTTATTTAATTTCGATCTAGGATTTGCTCTTTTTTGCGAATCATCCTTCGACTTTGAGCTATTTCTTGCAAAATTGCTAAATTGCCGATGATTTTCTCAGCCTCTTCCTTACTTAAACCGTGGTCTGCCATGAGTAACGAACAAGAGGACTCTTCTTTGTTGAGGATATCTTGAGCCTATTGATAGTTGAGAGTAGCCGCATTCTTTACAACACTTTTCTGGAACCGAGTTTTGAGAATTTCTCCTTTGCCATTCATTTGCATGAAGACACTGAAAGCAAGCCTCTAAGTTTTGGCCTGGAAACTGCACATTTCAGAAATTTTGTCAGGAAATAGTCCTATTTTTTTATGAGGGAGATAAAAAGTGCATCCCCTTTTACAGATTTCTTGCCTGTCAATGTATTGCATGTATGAGCTCACATCCGCAATATGCACGCCGATCTCGTAGAGGCTCTTTTCTTTAGAAATCACTTTCACAGACAACGCATCTTCCATGTCATCGCATTATTTGGGGTCGATCGAGAAAATCGTCTCATTGAAAGGAATATGGCCATTGAAGGGTAAAGCTTGAATTGAGTTGACTTTCATGTAACTTTTATTTTGGTTGAGTTCAAGCGAGTAAAGAATAGCCTCAGCCTCTGATTCCCCGGTTTTGGCTTTTTTAAATAAGCCAATTAAAGCTGCTGTAGGATATTTTTCTTCCAAATTCCAATTAATAATCTGTGCCCAATAATAAAATGATGTGTCATAGAAACTGGTGAGTTCAACCTCGGTTGTAGAAGATGCTTTTGCCTTGATTTAAAGGAGGGGGAGCTTGGGGTCGATGGGCTTAGCATATAATCTGGGGTTAGAACCCTCCCCCTCCTCATGAAATATTGAGCATAAAACATTAATGCCGGAGCAGATATATGGGCAATATTTGATTCCAATAACAACAGCCTGGATAATAGTCTCCTGCTTCTGAGAAGACTTCCGATTCACATTGAATCGCCGCACTTCATTCCAATAAACTTGTGCTCCGTCCAGCACTTTCAGATTATGAGCATCATTTACTTCAATTTTATGTGAAATGTAGGGGCAGTTGATAAGGGCAGTCGAACTTCTGAAGCCGGCCTGCATCCTGTACGTACCCTCATGAAGCTGGTAGCAGTAATTCATTGCTGACTTATTGATTACATTATAGCACTATTCGATCAATCATTATTTATTACCATCTTAATAAGCTAGCAGAAATTAATTATCAAAATTAAATTTAACTCAAACAAAACTCTTCTCCAGTTCTCCCAACCAACTTACTTGCAGTATTCAACCTATAATATAGGCTTTGGGTGGAATGCTGCCCTCTCAGATTTTCATGGAATTTGTATTTATGGTCTTTTAATTCTGAGATTACGTGAATAATCTTGAATAATTCTGAAGATTATAGGGCAATTATTACTTATGTAATCATCGCGCCACAGACATTAATAATAATATAATTAATGAGATTAAGAATTGTAATATTTTTTTGTATTCATTGCCTTCGCATTTATTTATTGTGTTATTCATTCTGTAAAGAAAGTGGTTGGATATTGCGAAATTATGGTAGATTCCTGCATAAATGTATGTATTGCGAAGAGAAACTGCGATGGTCTGTCTCTAATCAATCTCTATCAAATCTTTACCTATCAATGACTATCAATGCCATCTCTATCAGTGCCTATTAAACTAATGCCAACTAGATTGGAACAGACTTACAATGCAAAACCCAATAAAGTAGAGGAGAGTAGAATGAAATGGGAATTGAGGGAGTACAATCGCATTTAATAATAATCTGAAATAATCAAATATTATATACCATCGAATCATGTCGAAGAAAGTCTAGCTGATCGAGGATGGCGCAACACAAATTGCATTATAGAATGCCCCAAAATTGTTCTCGAAATGGTCCTATGATGATATTAAAATTGAAGACCCGTGCTTCATTGATTACATTGCCTGCAAATCATCTCGCTCTCAAGTCTATGTCCCCCATACTGGCGGCCGATACCAAGTCAAGAAATTCAGGAAAGCCCTATGTCCCATTGTTGAAAGACTTGTAGGCTCCATGCAATTCCACGGCAGAAACACAGGCAAGAAAGTTAAAGCTATCCGAATTGTCAGGCATGCCTTCGAAATTATCAACCTGCTCACAGGGAGAAACCCACTCGAAGTCCTAATCAACGCGCTTCAAATTGCTGGGCCCAGAGAAGATTCGACCAGGATCGGAGGAGGAGGAGCTGTCCGAAAGCAAGCCGTCGATGTCTCGCCACTCAGGAGAGTCAACCAAGCCATTTATTTGCTCGCCTGCGGAACCCGTGACAAATCATTCAGGACACAGAAGACCATCGCTGAATGTTTAGCCGACGAGATCATCAACTGCGAAAAAGGAAACGCACAAGTTTGCTTTGCCCTGAGAAAGAAAGAAGAAATCGAAAAAGTAGCAAAGGGAAACCGTTGATTCAAAGGCCAATCTATCATGCGCATATTCGTGAATATAAAGATGTAGAAATGTATTGATTAATAGATTAATAAATATACAATGATACTAATTGGGAGAATAAAGAGATATATCCGCATAAAATAGCATAGTATATATTTTCTAATCATGGAATTTACGATAGTAAAAATTCTCGAGGGGTTGGGGTTGGGGTTGGGGTTGGGGTTGGGGTTGGGGTTGGGGTTGGGGTTGGGGTTGGGGTTGGGA